>NW_026781990.1:0-98421 GCF_031769215.1 Ylistrum balloti
TTTACAATATCAATCTATACATTTTGTTCTAGGTGTTCCTGTAACATGTGTTACCATATGTCCACTGAGGAGGAATGAAAATGCTGTCAGGACATGAGCATATTAGAACAAAAGTTGACTAACATAGGCTGTATCACCCAACATGAAGGTTTTATTGCGAATTGTCTAAACATGCATGTCCTGGAAACATCCTATTATGAATATGCTGAAACACACGGCCCAGGAGGACAAGAAGACATTCACAGGTAAAATGTTAAAGACAATTTAAATGAACATCTTTGTCTGACAGATTAAATAACAACATTGATACCCTCTATTACTAATTAAACCCCTACATTGCATACCTAACTAAATAATTAATTCCTATATTTCACTACTAAGTAATGGATTAGCAATAAATTTTGACCACAGTCCATTTTGTAGCACTTAAATTACACTGCAAATACTTGTATATATGCCTACATGGACCAGTGTCTTCAAACTTAAGAATTTTTAATAACATTTTTTTCACTTCAGGATGTATCGGCTTGTAGCATATCGTCGCTTATCAGGTGGACATGGAAAAGCCTTGGGGAAAAAAATCGACAGGGTCATACCATCATGTGCTGTGACTGCCATACGGAAACAATTTCCATCACAACAATACATTGGTTTCAAGTACCCTCGTTTCTGACATAGCTGGTGAATCTCTGACAATGGTTATAGATAATAACGTCTCTGTCAAAATTCCCCATGGCACTGCGGAGTTGACTTGCAACGGAAGGGGGGGGGGGGGGGGGGGGGGGGGGAGGGGGGGCAGTCTTGAACAGGCTGCTTCAGCCTGTTGGATGGTAGTGAAGTGTCGCCTTCTGACTACAATCTCCTCCATCAACTCTGTGATATAATCTGTTGACAAGTTGACATTAACAGTTTAGATTTATCTAAAGTAAAAATGACTTACTTCAATAAAATGGATACCATTAATATACTTTTATATTTAAAATCCCACATTAATTTTTTGTTAAAATATCAATGCAGGTAAATAAAATAAACATACTGAAGTTCTGTTTGACTTTAATCTCCTTTGGGAGAGCATCCCTTTTTCTTCCTTTTGGGAAAGCAATTCTGTATCTGGCAGTCCCATCCTCCAGAGTTGCTTGTGGTCTACAACTATTTGCCTGGCAGCTCTTCATTTCAACTCAAAGTCTGAAATGTAGTAGTACAGTCTGTGTTAAACAAATAGATAGTCCAGTCTGTGCAGAATTATTAAAGAAAAGTATTCAATAAGGTACCAGATCTTGTGAATTTGTTCATCATGGTACTGTATTTATCAGGTAATAAGCCCATGCCTAGTAATAAGCCCATCCATGTCTTTTTCTTAGATTTCAAATTCACTGTCCTATACAAACTATATCCCTGCAATAAGCCCCCCCCCCCCCCCCCCCATCTATTGGTCTAATATTAGACACTGGCCCCTGGGCTTATTGCAGGATAAATACGGTATCATATCAGAATCATTTTTATTAGCACTGCAGTTTTTTATCAGTATATCTCACCTTGCTTTCATCTGATTGTAAAAGAAATGGCTGGCCTTTGGTGCAAAAAAGTTCACCACATTGTGGAAGGATTCCAAGCATGATGTCTGATGTGCTGGGGACAACTTCCCAACATCTTTCACCAGGAGTTTCCCACATGAAATATTTCCATTTCCCGGAATACTTTGCTTCCTGAAACGAAAGGGCAGAAATAGAAATACTTAATGAGTAATAAATATCAATAACATCTTGAAAAGCAAGAACTACTTCCCTTTGCTTTCCAACCTTATTCTGTGCATATACTAGGTTTGGAAGTGTTGACTGAGACAAATATTTACAAACTGTAACTTTGGTTAATTCAAAAGGATCACTGTGCATTTATATATTTATAATTAGAAAAGAAGCCTGTATTACAAATTCTTCATATGACAATGGCAAATATCTTATTAACACTTGACTCCTACCATAGAAATCTAATTATCTATAATCTCAATTAGTATCTTATAATTACCTGACTTGATCCACTTTCTGGAGATATCCCCATGCTCACATGAATGGAAAAGATCTCCATGCCCCTCGTGAATATTAGCGACATGGTTCAAGATACTTGTCCATTTTTGTCGTACAAGTTCTGCATTCCCTCCACTGCTGGCAGCACACCAATAAGCATGGTTGCTTATGGATTTGGCCCATTCTCCAGCCATTTTGTACTTCTTGGACTTTCCAAGAGCTGCTAGTTTCTTGTAGACACCTTTGTAAAATAAGAAATTCATTAGCAATTTAATAGTTATTAATTTCTATATATATTCATTTTAGAGTCATGGATAGTAACTGACTGTTTTTATCCCAGGAAAAATGTACATGGGGGGGGGGGGCCGCTTATTACCCAGCATGGGCCTATTGCTAATTCAGCAAATCTTCAAAGGTGAAATGAAATAAACACCTATATATAGCTAGCAATTAATGCATGGAAACATACCCTTTGCAACATGCCAAACATCAAACCAATGGTTTATATCTGGATGGTCACTTTTCATCAGCTTTTTGACTTGGCAGTGTCTGTCAGTCACCAAATCAGATATTGGTATGTCCTTTTCTTTTAAGTCCTTCCAGTTCCATGGCATATGAATTTTTCACTTCATTTGACTGTAATGTAATTAACATTGGTATTAATGAACTGAAAAATGATTAAAAACATTTTCAAAGCTTGGAGTAAACTTTCCTATAAAGAAGATCTTTTAAAGGAAAAGGAACCATCATTTTTAAAACAGCCACTATGGTATAGTGAGAGGTTAACTATAAACCAGAAGTGTGTTTTTTTATCCTGAATGGTATAGATGTGGAATTACTATTTTTAATGACATGATAAAAGATTTCAACACTAATACTTTCTATATGCATGATGAATTTAATAACAAATACAATATAAATACGAATTTTGTGCAATATTATGGTATCTTATCAGCAATTAGAAGATATATAAATCAGAATAATATTGGGCATAATTTCAGAGTAGATTTAGAGTATCCAATTATGCCTCTTAATTTAGAAATTTTTTACAAAAACACTAAAGGAGCTAGGGACTTTTATGCAGTACTCTCTAAAAATAAGGTTATTCCAACAGGTAGGAAGAAATGGGGGAAAACATTTGACATTAGCGACGAAAAATGGGAAAAATATATATAAAATTCCATTTCGAATAACTACAAATACAAAACTTCAATTGCTCCAAGTAAGAATTCTCCATCAAATACTGACAAAAAATGTATATCTTTTCAAATCTGGCCTTTCAAATAACCCTTTATGTGTTTTTTGTAATCAAGATAGGGAAACAATAGTGCATACACTGTGGGACTGTTCGATAGTACAAACTTTCCTATACAGCTTTGAAACATTATTGGATGCTTTAATTATCCCTTTTTCTTTTAACAAGGAATCTTTCCTGTTTGGCATAGTATCACAGTCAGGAACAAGTAATAGACTAGATAATGAAATTTTAATTATGATCAAGCATTATATTTACAAGACCAGATGCCTTCAAAATACTCTATCAGTAAATGCCTTAATTAATACCCTAAAAGATCATTATTATGTTCAAAAATATATAGCATGTTGCAAAGGGGATCATTTTGTTAAAAAAACTAGAAAAGGAATGGAAAAAATGGAACACCCTCCTAGAATTATAGATTAAAAATTATCAAAAGTTAGTTTGATTTCTGGTAAACACAATATAACCCCTCTGTCAGTTTCTTGACTTTTATTTCAAATTACTATATATGTATATATATTAATATTTGCAAATTGATGAGCTACAGCGCAAAATCAGGATTTATTTATTAATTTTTTTTTTCATCCTTTCCTGTTTTTCTTTCTCTGCCAGTCTCCTCTGTTTTTCTTCTTTTCCTGTTTCTCTTAATAAGGTAATATATGTGTATTGTTTATCAATATTGCAAGCTAGTGTACATGTGAGCTGTGTGATGTCTGAGTGAATATGATATGATATGAATGTAATCAATACCATATATTGCTGAAAATTCTGAATTAAAAATATATACATATATATATATTTTCTCATATTATCATTCAAATAAATGAAATTATTAGAAGAAAATGTGTTTGTTTTAGATTAAAACTAAATAATATAATGGCGTGATGGACACTACAGGAGACGGAAAGTGCATGATGGACATTACAATGGACAAATCTTCGCAGACTCATTTGGTTACTTGCTTCTTGGACTCTATATAACAAAAATGTCTTTTTTGTGAAACTCTTAATAGTGTGATTGTTATTGTATATGTATGTTCAACTATGTTGTATATAGCTAATGAAAACATTTAATGTAGAATTTTTATTTTCAGCAAACTGACCATTACAGTCATTATTCATTACCATTTTGATACAGGCAGGCCTGTAATCATTGATTTTTTTAAGAAGCCCTGTGGAAGAAAATGGCCCTCCGTTGACATTCCTTTCCAGGAGAAAATCTCTAATTGATTTATTTCAAAACTGAGCTCATTCAAAACCAGCCTCAGTCATGATAGTGTTACTGCCAAAATGTTCTATCAGTTATTGGTGGAAAAAGAAACAGAGCTACATATTTCATGGGAATGGGCCTCTAACTCTAACATAACTCAAATGACAAAACAAATATCTAGAGCTAGGAGCAGTAAAATTTTATTGAGTTTTTTTTTCTATTTGCTGCAGCACCTCGGGCATCAAAGTCTGAAAAGAAATAAAGTATACATTTCAGTGCATCTGCCAAAGGCTTATTGAGCACGTGTCTAATTCAAATACTATCGAGTATAAAATGTCAGTGAAGACAAACTGACCCTTTTTTACTTCAATAACTTTTTTTATGATATTGAAATGAAAATGAATTTAACAACAAACTTCAAACTGACCGTCAAAAATGAACGAAGTTTTCCTGCCATGGGCCTTGATGGAAGGTGGTTCCAACTGGCCAGCCACATCGTCGTTAATGACAGTATGGGGGATGTCCTCCATTACCCAGCCTTCCTTGTTTTGTTTGAAATGCTTGATGAAAGGCCAGTGGTCAACCTGCAACATACATGTATGTAATGGCATAATTATTGTGATAAAACAAGTGCAACAATGATGCTGAAAATTTCTTGCAAATATTTAAAGTTATAATAGGAATGGCGTACAGTGGACTTAAATCATTAGGTTGAGATTGGAACCATGTGAGGGTGTAAAATCATATATGGTTAGTGATAAATACACGAGGAAAATACAATGAGGTTTTCACAAAACTTAAGATTTGTTCACTGTGGTGTCACAGCTGACTATTATTCAACATATAAAATGCTGTAGGAACAAAAAATAAATCAACTTATGGTCCCATTTCACAATTCATGAAACTTGAACCAAGAATGACATAACCATTACCAGCAATCTTTCCTGTAGCGTGCTGCGCATGCGCCAGCCTGAGTCGATTTTTCACCTGTACTGTTACTATAGATTATATATAGAGAAAATCTTTAAACATGAATAAAGCATTTTTTCGTTCAAATGACAGTATTTTTCCCGTATACATTTGGATGATAATTTTATAAGCTTTAATATGATCTTTGAAAATTAAAAATAAGTTGTGAGGAATCGGTGCCTTTTTTGAATTAAAATTCAGAGTTTATTTACTATGAATAAAGAAGGATTTCCACTAGAAATTCGCTATATCACCGAATTCAAAGTTAGATAACAAATATTTCCCAAACTTTGTGAATATTTTTCCCGTATAGGTTAGTTTCTAAATTTATCCAGGATTCCGACACTATATTTTTTTTTTAAAATAAGTGTTTAGGAATCGGTGCCTTTTTTAAGATATATGTACATAGGTGTAGATTCAGAAGCCTCATTTTACGCTGGTGTGACGTCATGGGACCAGGGTTATCGGGTCTCTGTACACTGTGTTGACTTAAATATCTGTACATACTCAAGTGTAAATATAGCGTAATTTCAATTATTTATATTTGATAATTAGAATTTTATACTAGTTAATTTGTTTAGTTTGTTTTACTTCAGCACTTTGACAGTGTATATCCATTATTAAAAACACTGTCTTAAAAACATACATTAAAAAAATATGTACGCGGAACAGGTCCAAGTTAAAACTAAGATATTAATCACAATTTACCATAATTAATTAACATAATGTGTATATGAAATTTATAAATATTATTGTATCACTGTAAATGTAATATCAATCAACATGAAGTGGGCAAGGAGGAGATTTATATAGACATTGCCTGTTATCTCATACTTTTGTGTAAGAACATCAAATACAATAGAATTTGTTGAACTGAATTGAAAAATAGTAAGCCACAACCGATTCACTGTTTTCCCTCGATGATTTAAACAAAATTAGACGTGCATATATCTTTAATTTGCATTACGTTAATTTCTAAACAAGTTAATGATATATATGATGGAATCATTATAACAGGAGGAAGAAAAAACTCTTCACAATACTCTTTCTAAGTCCTCATCTAAGCATGTTACGTTATCATTAACGACAGGATATAACGGTACCAGTATCTAAAAATTCTACCGTTACAAAGCACATAACCTTACCTTAGATAAACAACTATGGTGATAGACGGCCACCTACCATTTTTCAAATAATAATAATAATAATAATTCAAAAAAATAAAAGTTTCGATTCTCTCATGAGCAATGTTTCTCCTTAACTTTCTTCTGAAAGTTCATAACTATGATTTTTCGAACTTTTTTTTAAAAATTAGATTGTGAAAACAATCTAAACAACTGAGAAGACTTACCAACACACTGCATTATGTGACTGGTGTATGTATACATAATTATGATGTGACAATTATCGCCTTAAAAATAATCATCACAGTTATTGTTTTCAATGGTATGGCTTTACCACCTGTCGTATGTTGTTTTACTTGACACTACTCACTCAAAACTGTCAAGCGGATATATTAAGGGTATATCGTGGATCTATAAGCATGGCTCATCATCTTCGACCACGTGTTCCAAAGAACTGGAAGATTCTCAATGAAGGGGAAAATGTTACAGAAATTCACAAAATCCAGCCAAACCCAGTGTTGCCAGATTTGTACACAGTTGAAAGGCTGATAGCAAGAAAAATTACAGATGGGGTGAGTAAAGCACACTTTATATTAATTCTAGGTCAAAATTACTGTATTCAGGGGCATTCATATCAGATATATACGTCTATATATTTCCCTACTGTATTCTCTTCCATATTTTGCATTTTAAGGCCTTTTAGAAATTTTGGTTTTGTTTAGTTTTTGAAATGGTATGTTGAGTGTGGAACATTGATACAGGAAAATGGGTACACTACATGTTTGTATTAGTTCGTATCATTATATACTTTTGGAATATAACAATGGGTATCAATTTTTGTAAGTTATTATTCTACACTAACCATATAATTGTTAAAATACTATAAATGCAATGTATCAACATATCATAACCATTACGAAAACTTATTATTATTAACTATGGAATTGAAATACATTTCTTTCTCAACGAAGTTAGTTAAAGTTGTATAACATGCAATATCCTACTACTTATTAATTTCATTAGTTATGGAAGTCTATTTAAGATAATTTTTAATTTAATTCTCCGTTCCTGTGACTTGAAATCATCGATAACATTTCGTAGCGTGGATTTTATTTTCTGTTTTTTTTTAAATTGGAAGTAGTTGTAGATTTTAATCTCTAATAAGTTCAAATTTTTTTTGAAAGTATGATATTCGGAAAAGAATAATGACATGTGCCGATCGGGGGAAGGGGTGTTAAAATGTTAAATAAAGGATAGAGTATTATGTAATATCATTACCACATAAATTACGCATAATTCGGTGTCTATAATATACACAAGATCTGAAAAATTACGACTATTAAAGTTTCATAGATTTTGAATTATACACAATTTCGATAATTATACATATAACTAAGTGTATTTAATACACACTATTCGAATGTATGTTAGGTGCTTATACATATACGCATTATTTTCGAGTCTGCATGGGTCACGACCAATTTGGATGAATCTGAACACATACAATAGTAATTCCTGGCAGAGTGTGAAAATAATCATAAATATATCTGTATATTATATACTGATGTTTCGCTTGTTAATTGCTCTGCCTGTCAATGTCAACATCCTGTGTCAGTGACTGGTATGTGTATGCCCTGCGGGATAAGAGACCCCCTATCAATTCGCACGCATCACCTCACCTTAGTCATTTGCAGGGGGAAATCAATTAATTATCTATATTCTCTAAAATAGAACTCTGAAGGTAAATTTGTCGTTCATCAAGAATCACGTGCATACCTATTTTTTATTACGGCTCTCCTGTGGTATTTTCTCGTAGTTCCATTTTCGATTTCCCTAGGTATATCGAAGGAGATAAATTGGAAATGCCATTATTATATCGCTGTCATCATATCACCATAATTATTATGTTCCGACAAATATTGTACTTGACTATATGTGGAAGAAATGTTAGACAAATGAACTTTTTATATAGATGATCTATTTAATATATATACATGCAGGAAACGTATTTAATATACATATTATATATACGGATCGATATAGGAAACTTATTTAATGAATATTCTTCGTATATGTCCTTATATACTTAGGGGTTTTAATATCTTACTTATATGTTTAGATATTTTAAGAAAACTTATTTATTTAATATGTCCCGATATACATTTTTACGCATTTAATACTCCTGTTGGGCCTACATCATGATATGTCTCATACTTACGTATATGCGTATATACTGTACACGTTATACATGTAGAGTTCTACACAAGTCCCGATATACTTGTAAACTTAAATTTACAGCCTATAACCATGAAATAAGACCAAAATTGACGTTCCCGACTTGGTTTCCTTTTACAGCAAGATAACAAATTACAATTTTAGCACCCGAGTTGAGTCAATATCATTTTAACATTAATAAATCGATACAAAATGAAAAATCTGTTATATGTAAATTTTGTTTCCTGTTGCCTTAATTGCCTAAATTTTATCGGCAAGACAGACTTTATGACATTATCTGAAGTAACACTGTACTGAACCTTAAAACCATGTGCTATATTAAAAAATAAAATAACAAACCCGTTTTTTTCTGACTATATTTTCAACATAGTATGGTTTCATGACAATGACTTGATATACACTTTTGGTGTATTATCTAAGATTAATGCCCAGTTAATAGTCTACCAGTAATCCTGTTATTCCTAAAATCTATGTTTTCTCTGTCCTAATGGTCCTACTGATCCTAAAATCTGCGTCCTTTGTTCTATTAGTCCCGATTATTCCTAAAATCTGTTTTCTCTGTCCTAATGGTCCTGCTGTTCCTAAAATCTATGTTTTCTCTGTCCTATTAGTCCCGATTATTCCTAAAATCTACGTTTTTCTCTGTCCAATTAGTCCTGTTTATTCCTAAAATCTGTTTTCTCTATAAGTCCTATAAGTCATGTTGTTCCTAAAATCTATGTTTTCTCTGTCTTATTAGTCCTGCTGATCCTAAAATCTACGTTTTCTCTGTCCTATTACTCCTGATTATTCCTAAAATATGTTTTCTCTGTCCTATTGGTCCTACTGTTCCTAAAATCTATGTTTTCTCTATCCTATTGGTCATGCTGTTCCTAAAATCTACGTCTTATCTGTCTTATTAGTCCTACTGATCCTAAAATCTATGTTTTCTCTGTCCTATTGGTTATGCTGTTCCTACAATCTACGTCTTCTCTGTCCTATTAGTCCTGATGTTCCTAAAATCTGTTTTCTCTGTCCTATTGGTCCTGATGTTCCTAAAATCTATGTTTTCTCTGTCCTATTGGTCCTGCTGTTCCTAAAATCTATGTTTTTTCTGTCGTAGTATGTCATTCCTCTTATTTTTGCTCATAAATAAAATTCTGAAATCCCTGTGCAGTTATTAAATAATAAAACTAAATTTTTGAGAAAAGATTCCTCTAGTACCAATCATGGAGGCTCTTCAATTTATATCAATAGATCCCAATAGATCAATACAAAATGAACTTCGATTCCGGTGTCACTTAATCCCTAAATGTCATCCTCTATTTCTTCTTCTTTGTCTAAACGCGCCCAGGTATCACACCTTTACGCCTGACTGCGTCTCCCCTGCTCTCCTGGTAGCCTATCCCTCGGCCACCAGTATACACATCGAATGTATCACGGGCCTCCATAATCAGGGGGTGGGGGAGGGTATATCTATGTGAGCCCCCGCTCACTTTGCTTAGAATGTTACTGTTTAATATTCCAATTTTCGCATAATCTTTGTTTATTAGTATGTTCTAAAGGACACGTTCCATGGCTTTCAACTTTTCTGAAACACTAATTTAACGTTTTACAGAGCGGGTAGTCGCTAGCGCCTATACAGGTACCTAGATAACTGTTATCTACGTCCCTGGCCTATATGACCCGTTACCTAGTCCCTATATCAAATTTTTCATGAGCTACGAGGTCACGTGACACTGTGACCTAGTTGATTTGGCCTCCCCTTGTAAGCGATGCTATATTAGTTTTACATCTGTAAGTAAAATTTCCAGAAATAAACACAACAGACAATTCCTTGTCGATATCAGACGTAAAAGTAAACACCTTATTTGGAGGTATCTACTCTTATTAACAACTTTGAAAATACGCATTATCCAATATCATCAATATTAGCTAGTATATCACCATCAATGAACTATTACAATGATAATTGTTGGTACGATCTGGTCGCTCAAGTTTTTTTTCAAATGTAATATTTATAACAGTGTCAATATCAAAATTGATCAACGTTCAATTTAATCAAACATTTTTGTTAGTATATTTCTTTTATGGTGATGACTATCGACAGCTAATTCTTTGCCCCCGGGCTATCTCGACCGGGTACATGTCTGCCGCAGAGATTGCTTTGTGATATCGAATTGTTTGCTTCACCGTTTAATACTTGTAATCATCTGAATAAAAGTCACATAGATACCTATACATATATCTTTATTGAAGTGTCCCGTATTAATACATAGAATACATCAAACATCTTAACATGTATCTGTACCCAGTCATTAATTTCGCTAACGAAACACTGTATATATCAAATGGAATTTGATTAGAATATACATATGAAACATTATTTTGGAGATATAAGTCACATCGTGTGGTTGTTGCTTACATATTTACCCTTATTTTTTTCAGAATACCCAGTACCTGGTCAAATGGCTAAACTATCCTCTATGGGAATCAACCTGGGAGCCCGAAAGTCACCTACCATGTCATCTGATTAAATCATTCAACAATCCGTCTATAGACAACAGTCGTCTACGACATGCTACAAACGCCTTTGAAATTGCAATTAAGCAACGGCTCTGTTCACGAATTAACAAATTATCATTAGATTTTGACCTTGACATCTATCGATATTGTTTTGGTTCTGACAAACCTGTCACGGTAGAAAATGCTGATCAGTTGTCAAAATTACCTATGGTACAACACTGGTGTTATACGTTAAACAAATATGGCCGCGGTACAAAAATCAAATATCCTTTGCGCATTGTTCCTCGTTTGCGATTTAGGAAAGTATATGTTTCTGACCTGGGACATTTAAACAAGCTGAATGTGCCCGTTGAAAGACTAACAATATTTGCTGCAACTCAAGTATGTGACGTTTCCTGTTTGTGACAGTGAAAATGACTACAGCAAAAATAGTAGCTAGTTACATGTTTTTAGTTAATATTTGACATCTTGGTTGTCAAAGGCTTACACCTAGTTTTTAAGTGGTGTTTATTGTTTATCACATAGTACTATTGCTTATCACATAGTATTTAGCTTTTATATATTACATGTACATTATGTAACTTTGGTAGCTTAGCGAGGAAAATCTCAATAGTAGCTAGTTTCATTTTTGTAGTTAATATTTGAAAATTGCTAATAGCTGTGACTTAGTTAGTTTGATTTAGTTAGTCTAAATAGTAGCTAGTCATGCGTTTGCTTATTTTTTCTTATTATTGAAGAAAAAAAAACTGTTTTGCTTGTACTAACATCAAGATGTCTGACGTTTTTGATTCGTACCAAAAACATAAATTTGTAAAGAGTTTAGAGGTTGGTTGCGTTTCACCGTCTCTCACAAGATCTTTTCATGGTAAAGGTCAAGTTGCTTTTACAATTGAAGTATCAAATAGTTTCATCAGAGAACTCCAAAATCAAAAATTGCAAAACCCAGAATTACCATATTTAGCAATTTTGAATTCTCAGATTAGCGCTTTTCAGCTGTATTCAAATAGACTTGAAGAAAGGTTTCACTCACTGGCGCATAAAACATGCAGCCAGTACAAAACAGCATGTAAGAGTGGTAGCTTAAGGCAAAAATTCAATGAAAAGAAAGTGCAAGTTTCCATATTTCAATCTGAACTAAAAGATTTCAAAACATTGAATTTCACACTCTCAAAATTGGAAAAAGATAAAGTTCAGTTAGAAACTAAATGTAGATGTTTATTTGAACAACTCCAAGATGAAATAGAATCACGCTCAAAACTCACAAAAAGATTGGATAGCAAAGAATTAGAAAATTGCCAATTAAAAGAACAGATTGGTTTGTTAGAAAACCACAGAGTATCAAAAAACATAGGTAAAATTTTAGATGAAATTAAAAGCCCCACAAACAAACAAAAAAACTAGAGATTATCAAAACCAGTTCTTCAAAAGCTCTCTGGTTTGCGGAGTCATTTGGCCTGACACCGTCTGTTCTGAAATTTAGATCGTTGACAGGTCAGCAATATTCAATAAACTTTGATCAGACAGAACCTAGCTATGACTCCTAGTTTGGGCGACAGACAACATTAGAAAACTTATATATATTTTGGACAGATTTGCCATTAGTGACGAGGCTTATCATGAGATACGTCTCCTTTCAGAAGATCTCCCTAGCAAACATGAAATTAAATCCTGTAGAAACACAATGAATGGTGAAGTAGAGATCGACAGAACTCCTGGCAACATCCCTGGTGCTCGTGTAAGCGTTAAGCAAGAAATAGAAGGGGCCATAAGGCGTGGTTTACACAATGATTCGAAGTTGACTGTTAAATTTTCAGGGGATGGAGCTAAAGTCGGGCGGGTCACAAATTTTTTGATTTTGTCACTTTCCTTTCCAAATTCTTCATGTCCCTCAGATCAGAAAACCGTAGGAATCATAAACTGCAATGAAACGTACGATAATTTGAAAGCAACGTGCGGTCCGATTTTTCAGGAGATCAATGAGTTGAATTCAGAGGGAATTATTGTTGATGAAAAAAGGTATGATTTAGAGTTATTTTTTGGGAGCGATATGAAGTTTATCAACTTATTGACAGGGTTGGGGGCATCGACCAGTGAGTACGCCTGTCCATGGTGCAAAGTTTCAAAATCTGAACGGGGGGATACAACGAAACCATGTGATTTCTACCATTCTTCAACAATGTTTCGGACCATTGAAGAAACCAAAATACACTGTAAAAATGTCGTGTAACCTAACACCAGGATAAGTGTAACCAGTGTGTAACATTTCCCGATCTAAGGTGGTTTCTAATTATTGTACACCTAAATAAGTGTAACTTGAGATTACACTAAAATGTAGTTCGAGTAACACAGGAAATGGTGGATGTTTACACCTTATGTAGTGATAATGATCAGAATACACTTTTTATGGTGAAAGTATTTCTCGTTTTAAGTGTAACACTGGTTCAAGAAAACATCGATTAAATTATTTTATTTTATTTTCCGAGTGTTATTTCAGAAAACACTCTTTGTGGTGAAAGTATGGTGTAATTGTTCACGCTTTGTGGTGTAATTCTGCTGCAAGAAAATGTCGACTGACGTGCAAAGGTACTCTATGTTATAACAGATCTGGTCATGTAGGCCTATAGCAAACAGAAGAAAGACTGATTTACCATTACCTTTGTGACTGAATTTCTCATTTCAAGATATGGTAGAATCTATCTATATCATGCGAAACGTACATTGAACGCGTGTTACTTGAAATGCTATCTGGTTTCCCGGTGCCATATTTCTGTGTTTTTCTCAAGCAATATATAACAGCGATAAAAAGCAGTATCTTAATTAATATGAAAAATAACGCACATCCCCGCGAACAAGTCGTCCGTATTCATAACCCGGTAATCGTTTCCAGTAGTAGCTGGTTTTTCCGGTTTGCTGATGCGCGCGCTCTGCTTAAATATATTGGCGGTCTTTTCAGAGGAGGAACAACGCAGAAGTGATGAAGTAAGTATGCGGATAATTGTAGTTTTCACAATTCTAGGTTTAGTTTCCGATATGTTGAATTGTCCAATTTGTGATAGAAGTGATAACTTTCAAGATGTGAAAACACTTTTGACCCACATGAGTCGGTGTCACAGGGCAGACCCCAATTTTTTTGTACGATGTGGAATCAGTCAGTGTACCAATACCTTCAAAACATTCAGTGCTTTCAAAAGTCACGTTTACCGATTCCATTCAACTTCAACGATTCACACGCAGCATATGTTAACGTCTGACAGTGTCGGCGTTTCAAATAAAGTAAGATGTGCTTTTGAAGCTTGTCCAACAGATTTAAGATTCCCATCATTAAGTCGGCTAATAGGACACATAGGAGAACATCTGAACAAAGGGGATTCCACAGTTTGTCTCTTCAATAATTGTCCCCAAACATTCAATATATATTCATCGCTGAGATCCCATATTCATTCAAAACATACTGTACTGCAGTTAAAAAGGGAGTTTTTGGTCGTTGATGTTGAAACCGAATTTGAAAATGTAAACGGACCTGTAAATTTTACTAATTGCAATTCAGAAATTGGGGAGGAGACGGCAGAGGGAACAAATGATTCAGAAGAACAGTTTTTAAAAACAATGGCGTTAATGATATTGAAGTTGCAGGAAATCAATCATTTGCCGATTTCAACCGTAGATTCTATTGTACAAGAAATTGACTCTTTGTATGAGCAGGCATTTGATCAAACAGAAGCAAAAGTTATTAACGTGTTAAGACAGCAGGGTATTACAGGAGATATAGTTAGTTCTGTCAAGGATGTCTTTGGTAAAAATCATCTGAAGAAGTGTACAGAACTTCTGAAAACCAATGCCAGACGCAACTCATACTGGGAAAGTAGCTTAACAGTTGTTAAACCAATATCAGTTATGCTAGGAAGAAATTCTAGGCATGTCAAAAGAGTGTACCAATACATTCCCATATTAGATAGCATAAGATCCATGCTCAGTCAGGAAGATGCATTAGTAGAAGTAATGAATTCTCACAAAAGTAATGGACAGGAGTTGGTTGACTTTTGCGATGGAAAATATTTTCGAGAAAATCCATTGTTTTCAAAGCATGAAAATGCATTACAAGTCATTTTGTACTTTGATGAATTTGAAGTAGTCAATCCATTGGGATCCCGCAAAGGCATTCATAAGATTGCTGCATTTTATTTTACCCTAGGAAACTTCAGCCCTGAAAAAAGATCAGAATTGAATCCAATTCAACTTTGTGTATTATGTACAAATAAAGACTTGAGAGAATTCGGATTTGAATCAGTTTTGCAGGCACTAATTAATGATTTGAAGCAATTAGAAACTGTTGGAACAGCTATTCCTGGTTTGGAAAGTAATCTGCTTGGTAGTTTAGCATATATAAGTGCGGACAATTTGGGAAGTCACCAAATTGGAGGTTTTGTAGAATGTTTCAACTACAGTGTGAAAAACATGTGTCGTTTTTGTTTAGCAAACACAGAGGACACTCAGACAGATTATGATAGTACACATTTTGAAAGTAGGAATGTTGAAAATTACAATCATCATGTCCATCAAATGGATGTAAACTCTGGTAGTAAGTGTACTTCTGTATGTGGTGTCAAAAGAGACTCGCCTTTCAATAGCTTGCAATATTTCCATGTCACCCGTGGGCTTCCACCTGACTGCATGCACGACATCCTGGAAGGTTGTGCAAGGTATGAAGTCCCTTTGGTGTTGCAGTCCTTGGAAAAAGATTGTATAGTTAAAAGTACAGATATTTTGAGCAGTTTACAGACATGGAAATATGGTATGCATGATTCAACAACTAAACCGACGACTCCAACTTGTATTTCGTCCTTCACACAGAGTGCCTCACAAATGTGGACCCTACTACGTTTGATGCCATTAATCATTGGCAAGTTTATACCAGAGGAAAGCAAGGTTTGGGAAGTACTTCTGTTGCTCAAAGATATAACAAAATTAACGTTTTCTCCAAAAATGTCTCCTGCTATGTGTGCATATCTGAAGGCTTTGATCATTGATCATCATAAACTTTTTAAGGAAGTGTTCCCAAATGAAAATCTTAGATCAAAGCATCATTTTCTTATTCACTATCCTGAGATGATAATGAACTTCGGACCTGTAAGAACTTGCTGGTGCATGCGTTTTGAGGCTAAGCATAGCTATTTCAAACAGTTAGCTTTAAGAGTTCGAAATTTCAAAAACATTAATGCCACATTGGCACAAAGGCATCAAAACTTGCAGGCATGCATCACATCGAGTGGTAATGATATTTTCAAAACCCATTCTGAGGTTCTAAAGAGCTCAAATGTAGCACTTGCATCACTTGATCCTAATGTAGGTCAAGCTTTGATGAACAAAGGTGTGTCAAAGAATGAGCAATATCTTTCAAAACTTGACAGAGTGAATTACAAAGGTCATGCATACAAACCAGGATGTTTTGTTGTCCATCATTATGAGAGTGATGACATTGTTTTGTCAAAGATTATTGCTATGTTTTCGCACAATTATCAGACATTACTGGTTGTGCAAATTTGTGACTCTGTTTATGAACCTCACTTCCGTGCATACAAAATCCTGAAAGTGGTTAAAGTTGAAGCTGTAAGATTTGATGAGATTTTAGATGTCTGTCCACTTGATCCATACAGACTAAACCAATTTGTGTATGTTGTACTAAAGCATTCAGTGCTTTTCAGATAGGCTGTAGTCTTTGTCATTTATCTGAAGATTACTCAAAATCAGGTTCAGTTACTAACATACAATGTCAAATATACACCAGTACAGTGTTATTTTTGGTGATCAAATTCAAAGCCGTCATTCAAAATCTGAAGCTTGTAAGTGTTTGAAATGGTATTGAAGGATTGAATCTTTTCACACACTGTAATGTTGACAACCTGATAATGCCCATTCTCTGAAAGCCATTTGAAAATTATGCATATATATCTTTGCTGCTTGAATCACCAGATGTAGATGAACAGTCATATCAGGAGAAACATCATTACTGGTCCAAAATTACCAGTCAAAAATTCAAGTTCATACAAACTGTATACCACAGATGTTCTAAGTGGACTTCAAGCCTAATTATGTTATCTAAGTTACAATTCATCCTTTATGAATAATTATAGCTCTCCCAGTTTTATTAATCCACTATTAGGCTATTAGCTCAGAAAAAGTTTACAACCTGATTACCTGACTCGCTATTTTTGCTTCTGAGTTATATCCCATTCTTTTTTACGTTATCTTTTGAAAGCCAAATTAAATTTTTTTCTTGGAATTAAATATGTATCTACTTAAAATCTTCAGTCAAGGTGTCTGCAGTATTTCTCCAGCAATGCCAACAAGCCCAAGGGGACAGCACATGAAATCAAGTCAAAAGTTGGGGGGTGGGCTTATTACCGAACAAGAGCGTAAACATGGCCATCAATCTTGTCAACTTAAGTAGACCAAAAAATTCACTCTTTGGGAAAATACACACACCGACAGTGATGATGACATACTTCAAGAAACTCACCAAATTATCCTATTAAATTTAAATCTGTTTCTGGTAGCATTTGATTGTATATTAACATCGTAATCATCAAACCCCTGAGCTTGTGGTGAATTTTCCCTTTTTCAGTTTCATTTGACATTTCTATGACCTTATTTTACCTAAGAAACCTGTGCAGTGAAAGTTTGCTTTGATTCAGATACCATCACTGTATGTGAATGGATGTTGATATGGCTCTCAAATAGAGGTCCGGTACACTATGTACAGCATGAGACCGATTTGTCATTGATATGACTTGAGGAATCGTAAATTGTTATTTTTAGTAAAAATATTTTTTTTACAACTTTATTTAATACAGAAGGAAAATTTAAACGAAAATGTCCTCTTGATAAATATGTTTTAAAGCAACAAAAGACATATCAGCAGTTGTAATTTTCAACACCATTATAAGTTTTATAATTGCGGATTTTGCTCACTGGTTTTCGGAGTCGGCTATTAGTATTACCATACTGCACACAAGCCAATATGTAAACAGAAGTACGGTACAACTGACAGATTTAAAGTTGATATTACCCATGTAAGTTAAGCAATTGAAATTATCGCTTTCATTGCATTTTGGTTGTATTTCATTGTCGTCAGACAGGTGTTTAATTATCAGTCATAGCAAAATATTTCAACATAATAGGGGAATTGTAAACAGTGCAGGATAACAGGCATGTTCCATTAAACTGTTTTATGATATATATATTTGTGTGCAAAACTCGGAGTTTCAACAAATCTCTACACAGTTTCCCCAGGCTTGTTTGGTTTTATATACTACTATGTCAATTTTAGCTGTGTTCCCTTGAACTACTGTGTTTTGCAAATAACTGCCTCTTGGGTTTTACTTTTAACAAAACAAAACAAAAAAAAAATTAAATTTTGATATTTTTGAGATGATCTCGACTCTCAGTTTTAAACCAAAATGAAATTCTTTCAAAATTTGTAAGGCTGGCTATATAATCATACCCTGATTTCATGTACAAGATTCCAAAAGAGCCTACAACATTTCATAATATTGAGTTACAAACTAAATTTTTTGTGGTTATAGGGCTGAAAAGTTATCTCCCTTTTCAGCATTTCTTTTTTTTAATAATCTTGTCCAGATGTTCATCCCTCAATTTTGTCTTTGAGCTAATTTTTGAGAAAGTTGGAAGACTATATAACTATAGTGTTTACAAAATTGTTTTTCTTATTTTTCAAACTTTGTCTTTAAAACTTATACATCCAGTGATAAATCTACAATATATTTCACAAGTCTTTTTCAACTAGGTATTTTTAGAAATTCTTTGTTAATCATTCCCATCAGGATTCTTTCAGTACGTGGGACTTGGGACACGCATATTGATTTTCATTGATGCTTTGCTTTATCATCAATTATTGCAGTTTCCCCTCATTGCAGTTCCATACATTCATTTCAGTAAGGAATTATTAATATATTTTGCAGTTATCTGGAACAGATCTATCATCAGTCTAACATTTATAATTTGGTCCAGCCAGTCCAGGGCCCTTTTGAAATATACTTTAATAATCAGTATGTCAATTTAATTAGGGCAATGCTTTCTGCTTCTAATTTTCAAATCAGTTGACAGTTGGATTTTCAAAAATCTTTTGCACTAGATATTGTGTATACATACATATTTAGAATCTATACACATGCTGTGCAATGTAATCAGGTTGTATTGGCACCTTAGCTGCAAGCTGATCACTAGATCTTACTTGAAAATAATTCATGAATAGAAGGAAAACATGACAATTGACTTGTTAAAATATTGATATTTTTATTAACAAAGAGAATCTTTTTCTTCAGAAATGGTGTTTCCATTTGCAAGTATTTATGCTGTTTTATGTGAAGATTTTGACTTGCTTGTTAAAATGAATGAGCTGTCCTCTTACACTGTTACCCATCACAGAAATGGGTTCTTATTTTCTTTTGATTGCTATTCATCATTTATCATATCAAAGTTGATACTGGAAGACAAGAAAACAATGTTCATTTGCTTTTGGTAAGTAAACTCTATACTTGTATGTAATGAATGGTCTTGCGATTACTGCCAATTAACTAAGAATGTTCCACTTCTATTGATTTAAATCATTATTAAGGGAATAGTCCAATATCAGCTTCGCCATGTGTGTACATGTGATACAACTACCCAAACATGCGCTTTTCATATGCCCGTCAATTTGACGACGGGTATCCTAAACATTTTGTTTGTCTGCAGATCTGTTTAGTTTTCAACAAATTTCCTTCAAATATTGTTAGACATAAAAATAAACATTACCTTGTGATTTCCTGAAGGGCAGTTTGATTGGACCGTGTTTACTAGAGTTATGGTCATTTGGGTATTTGAATCTGGTACAATTACAGATAATTATAATATATCATGTAAATTATACAGAAAATGCTAGAACTTTTTAGTATATTTTCTTCAATTCTTCTCAAATTTGGTATGTTGCTTCACTAAGCAATGATTTTTAACATGTATTAAGAATTTTGTTGTACAGTCAAACCTGTGTATAAAGGGCACTGGGGAAATGACAGAAGTGTCCTTTATATAGAGATCACTAACATTTTAAAATTAGTTATCAAATCAGATTCACAATTTTGATTCTTAGACAATATGATAAAAATGAATGGTGTAAATTGTCATTGTTTACATACACCATGGTCACAGTAGAATTAATTAGTGTCAATGAAATTAAGAATTAAAGTGTCTCCATGCAGACACAAACCATACACACTTGTCTTCCACTTCAAGTAAGGCAGATATTAACTGATTGCTTTGATAGAATTTGTCATGTAGAAAAATACACAAAGTGGTTAGCTTAATAAATCAACAAAGATGAGATTAAAATAAAATGTAATATAAAATATATCAGGTTGTAATTAGATTTATCTTATACATGTACTATAATACTTCATTATGGTCAGCCAGGATTTATTTCTGAGAGAAATTTCTGTCTCCAAGTTTTGTATGGGTGTCCATTATGTAGAGGTTATCTTACATAGAAAATAGTGTTTCGGGAAATTTCTAAGTGTCCTTTATGGACAGGTGTCCTTTATAGAGAGTGTCCTTTATATAGAGGTAACTTATATAGTAAAACTTGTTGGGGGTTCCTGAGACTGTCCTTTTTAGACAGGTGTCCTTTATATGGAGGTGTCATCTAAAGCAGGTTTGACTGTATATTCTCAACTTTCCGCATTAAACATTTCGTTAGTTGCCAGTCTTGGGTATTGATATGAAGTTTTTGCCATTTTGTGCACAACTAGTCTACTCTTACAGTTTAGAATATTATTTAACCTGTTTTGCATTTACATTTGACATTGCTGCTTTAAATTAATCTGTGTAAATTTCTGCAAGGGCTATGATGGGCATATCATACATATGTGTCAGTGCTTCCAATTTCATAGTTGTAATTATGTCTACCCTTTGAATGAATGGAGACATTTTTTCAGTTCCTGGTTCTTGTTCTTGATCTTCTAGTCATCTTATCCTGGCCATAACTGCTAGTAAACCCTTAAAGATATCTTAATAAATCTTGAAATATGGGTACATCGCCTGAAGCCGGTGCGTGGTGTACTACTTTTAGATTCCCTTGACCTTGAGGTTCAAGGTAAAAAAAAGGCTTTTTACAAGAGTTTTTTGTTTCGGCCTTAACCTCAAAACTTACATGATATTCTTAATGAAAGTTACTGTGCATCTTTATTCCCTAAAGCTGATGTACACTGTAATACCATTTGGGACTGCATTTGGTAACCTTAAAGTCTATGTGTAAAAATAAAGGTGAAATTTATAAGGCATATCCCAACTTGGAAGCCTTTCATACTCCAGTTGAAATAAGTTATGTTTTGGATTTCAGAGTTATTGTCCTTGGTGAGCAATGCATGCAAAGTTTCCTTATATTAATTATTGGCTAATAACTGCAGAGTTCAGGGTCTCAACTGTTATTGCCATAATACACCTGGATTATTATTTTATGCCATAAGTTACCTTTCATAGTATTTGTTGAATTATAATGTAAATATTTTTATCCTCTGCTGGGCACAGTTACTGATGGTTTGATGTTGAGCTCACATTATATCAAATCACACTCATCCTACTAAAAACAGAGGAGACGTGTGTTTTGTTCACCAGAACAAGTTTTTAGTTATTTCTGTAATACTACAGTTTGCATAGTTACCTTTAATCATGAATTTTTCAATTTCATGTACATTTTTTCTGAAAAGTAACTGACCTATTTGCGTGTCTTAAATAGCTTGTTTGTATCTGTGTAATATGGAGTTTCTTCATGCTGAATGATGTTTTGTTGTATTTCTAAGTGAGAAAAATATTTTTTTTTTTTTTTTTTGCAACATGTACACATTTCTGATTGGTAGATAACCTGTACACATGAAGTGTTGGGATATGATTCTGACTTAATGTCTTACAGCTCAGTTTATTGTCATCTGACCCTTGGATTCTATTGGACTAAGATATACTCAATTGATTTCAGTTAGAAAAAGTTTATTTAAAAAGGCACTGTATCATTCAGAAAGCATGTTAATTAAGGTCCATTACTGTGTATTCAGAAAGCATGATAATTAAGTTCCATATTATGCTGGTGCAAGATCCTAAATGAATAAAACCTCCAGGTGTATTCCTGTGAAATGATGATGGTCAATGTAAGAAAAGGTATCCAGATTGTTCAGTATGGTTTTGTTTAACAATACATGAAATGTACTTGTCAAATTTGCAATTGATACATGCACTTACATAATTTCAAAGAACATCACAGCTTCTAACATGTCATAAAGTATTGTTTAAATACAAGAAATTGTTTAAATTTTGACTATATCTGTGATTGCTGTTACTAATGGTATGCCATTTTACGAAGATTTGAATGTATATCGACTGCTTGTGAAAAAGTATTGTGTCAGTGGTGAAGTACCCTTTGTTTTTTTTCAGACATGGGTACCCCAGTTGATGTGTTAGTTTCTTTTGGCTTATCTAACAAAGTGTTGAGATTAAATGAAGGAGATGACATCAACAAGAAAGTAGCAGATGCATTCAATTTAGGAACTTCAAAACTGATTCTTCAACGTTATGACCAGGACTGGGAACAATATGTTGACTTCGAAGTAACAGAGGAAACACCAGTTAGGCACAAAGACAAGCTGAAATGTCTGCAGATTTCTACACCTGTGAGCATTGCCAGTTCTTCAGAAAATGACAGTTTTGTTGATAACATTTCTCAGTGTAGTAGCAGTGGCAGTTCATTGGACTTGAGTCCAATTGCATCTACCAGTAGCTGTTCATCAAGTGTGGATTCTAGTAATTTTAAGCAGTGGCCATTGGTATATTCCCTGCCCACACAAAATTTTTCACAAACTTTGCAAGTTGCACTTAAGTCCAAAAAAGACTTAAGTTGGTCATTAAAACACGAGTTTGTACAAATGGTGACAACTTCTATTCTGGAATATACGTACTACCCAACCAGTGCTCAACTTCAAGAGGTTGGCTTATGCATCATTCGTACATTCCCATACTTGAGAGAAACTATTGGTAGTGGATATGACGGTTGGAAAGAATCTGTTCGCAACCAGTTGAAGAATTTTAGAAGAAAATGTTCAGCTCCTGAAGTAAATGTAAGGAAATCAAAAAGGAAGTTGACAGAGGTGCAATCTCCTAGTGAAACTCCAAGAGAAAAAAGTGCCAAATGAATCATCTGCAAATCGTCAAACTTACAGTGCACGTGGTATCAATTGGGCACCTTCAGTGTGTGATGAAAATGTAGTTGATTATAAAAAAAGGCTGGAACACTTAAAGATGAAATGAAAAAGGTTCTCCGAGACAAAAAATTAGTTACTGATTTGATGGAAGAGACCTATGCCTTTCGCAGGTCATTTATCAATTCCGGTCCATCTATAGCTGATATTATATCAAGCTATCCTGCTCTTCAAGAAAACCAGGAGGTGCAACATGAAATGAAACGTCTGATGGGAAATGACTGCAGAGATGCATTCATGGAAAATGTCCACAATTATGCTATAGCATTGATATCGCTTGCAAAAGAACGTAAAAAGAAATCATCCCACATGACACTTGTTCTTCTTGAATTGAAGGAGAAATTGGAGTCTGATCCAAATATTCTGGGAAGAGATGTTCATTACAACCAGTCCATTGCAGGCCTTCGTCTCCTTCCAGATCTTCTGGATGAGGATTTTGCTGAGTTTTTGACTGTTGTTCCAGTAAGTTTGATACTATATGTATACTAACTCTAAGAGAAACATGCAAGATGCATATTATCTATTCCCTGTCAATGAGAAAGGTCATTATGAATCTGTCAAGAGCTTGAAATTATGAAGTCCTGTAATTTTGTCACAACATATTTGATTTAGACCAAGCATATTATCAGTGTATATCTCTTCTTTGGTTTAATGTCTGTTGTCTTCCCATTAAAAAGCTTTTTCTTGAAACGGATAATTCTTGACAATTGAAGAGTAAGACCATCAATATTGATAGAAATTTGTGCTTGTTGAAATAGTGTTTTACTTTATAATGATATAGATAATATTTTGATTTTAATTATTTAAACAAATGGCTTGATTAGGCTCCTTATTCTCTAAGTTGATTGGCTGATTAATGTCGATGATTGGCTGATTAATGTTTAGTTATTGCTGTAACAATTGTAGAAGTACAGTTGAGTGGTGAAAATAATCGGAATCTAATATGGTAGATCTAGCACATAATAGCTTATATCACTAGAGTGTTTACAGGTATCATTGTTACAAGTATTGCTTCATTCAGTTGGTTTATTTTCGTAACAACTTTAGATTTATGTGGTAGCTTTAACTTATCTTAAACTTTTAATTTTCTTTTTTAAAGGAATCTACAGACAAAGAAAGCCTTAAGAAAACAGGAGCTCCAGTACTTGTAGTTGTGGGGGACTTCCACTCTCGAAATTGTACATGCTACATTACAGGAGAAAGAGAATTCCTTTCGGACTCGGATGATGTTGTTGAGAGTATTTACCTTCTGATGTCATATTTTTTCATTTTAAACATCAAATACAAAAAGGAAGTTCAAAATACATTCTGCCTGATTGAAAACTTCTTCCATTTAAAATGCACCAAGCCAACAAGGAAAACCATCTCTCTCATGGAGAAACTAAAGAAAACCACAAAGATGTAAGTATATAATATATACATTTGAGTAAATCTTTATTTATACACTTGTATAAGTATTTGTTGAAAGTAATCAGCAAACTCCAAGGTTGAGCACACACAAACAAAAAATATATAACTCATGCAAGAAAATAATAGGGTTTTGATAGTCCAGGTGGCAGGGCCAGAATGGTATAAATTTTAGTTCACCTCCGGTAGAGAGAGGGAGCTATGTTGTTACCCTGGCATCACCATGGGTTACGGTATTGCTGCAAGTTGTTGAACATAGGACATAGTTCTTCATATCAACTGATGTAAAGGGACATTTTAATTTCTGATTGGGAAAATATGAACATGAAATTAGGAAAATACATAAAAATTCCTCTGGGGAAAGCAGCCTTTAGTTTATTCTCCCTAAACTTCAAACTTCACATGGTGCTTCCTCACCAAAAGTGTTTGCTTGGGATTGTTTTTCAGCTCCAAGGGTCAAAAGTCAAGGTCACTGTTACTATGAATAGAAAATAAGTTTTTTCATGATAACTTAAGTTCCCTGTGGCTCACCAGCTTAAAACTTCATAACCTGGTTCCTCACCAAAAGTTCATGCTTGCTATTCAGGTCCAAATGTCAAAGGTCAAGGTGACTGTTACTATAAATAGAAAAGGAGGTTTTTCGCGATAACTTAAGTTCCTTTTAGGCAATCAACTTCAAACTTCACATGGTGCTTTCTCACCTTGCTCTGTAGGCAACACATCCACTTCCGTGGAATTCTTGTTACTTGATAATAAATGCCAAATTTTAAATTGTATTTAATATTAAATTTGCTTTCTCTTCCAGGTAACCCAAAGAAACATCTGTGAGCTACCTAGTGAAATCCTGGTATTGATATTCCGCAACCTTGGCCTTGTAGAGTTAATAAGAAATGTCACCCCAGTATGCAGCTTATTCCACAAAATTGTCCATGAAAACTCCACATTATGGCGCCATTTTCCGGGAGAAGACTTACTTAGCGATGAGGAACCTCTGACATTTTCCCCAGAAACATTACAAATGGTGATGAAACATGCGCACATTTTTCATTGTGTAGAATTGCCTTTTTTGGTGTGGAACCATTCGGTACCTGAATTAGACTTATATCTCACCATTGGTCTTTCAAAGGCAAAATACATTGTGTGGTTAGATTTACATGGTGTGTGCTTGTCAACCTTAAGCTTTCTTGTGAACATGGAAAACCTTCACACCCTTATGTTGTCAAGCTGTGCCAATTTATGTAATGAAGATTTCACTGTATTGAGCAAATTGAGAAACTTGTTCATTCTTGATATTTCATATACACAGCTTACTGCAACATACATATGTGCTATTATGCCTCAAGGTATTGGCCACTTGGACTGTGCTGGAATAAAGTTCTGGCCAGATGAGTTGAGAATGTTGCTAGAAAAATTGTCTGACAGTCTTGTCTCTATCTCCCTGAGTGTTTATACAGAAGATTTTCTAGAGGCAGAATATAGGTCTTTACGCCAAGAGTATAATGAGACCATGATTTCTGTTTACCCTAGCTATTGGATAGCGTAAAGAAGGTGTTAAATTGGAAGTTAAATGACACAAGACTATTCAAATTGAAATTGATCAAAATTTAGCACTTGGAAAGTGTAATAATTGTATTGAATATATTTTTTTTTATAAATATGTGAGATGGATTAAGTATATCCTCAAGCATTTTATTCAAGTTTAACAGTTTGTCTTTTAAAAACTGGGATAAGCCTTGTGGTTCAATAATCTGGTATCATGTGCTATTTTAATCCCCAAATTAGGCACTGAAGTTTTCTTCTCTGTCCATCTGCCTTTTATTTTCTGTTGATATTCATGCCAGGTGCAGTTATTATGAATGTATTTTTGTGATACAATGTGCATTTTTATTAAAGTTTATATAAGGCTCAACAAATGTTAAATGGATACAGTTACTGTATACCAGTATTGTATGTTGACTAACATGTACAATGGTAACTTTGTACTTGCTTTAATGTTTCATTTATCCCAATTTTAAGATTTCTGATATAAATTGATTTTATTGAATTTTGTTTTGTGGACATTTTTAATTGTTCTGGAAACAAAATTACGATCTGATGTGAAATATCTTTCACCGATCAATGCTTTTCACCAGTGTATACATGTATAATTCCTTAACTCCTTTAAATATGCCAACACCAGGCTGTTTGTTGTTTTTTATTGTTTAAGCTCTACATCATGAAGAATTTAAAGTTTCTAAAGTAACATGCTTGGGTATGCATTATAGGCCATAGGACAATTGATGAAGTAATCTTAGTTAATTTTGGTACCAAAATACTACAAAGAATCTGAATATTTAATAATGATAGATGTTTTCAGATATGAGAAGAAAAGGTCTTTTGACATAGATATAATATTTCATTTTATTTGACTTTAAAAGTAAAAACGTTAGCCTGATTGCATTGAAAAACTATAGGATGTTAACATAATAATGGCAGTTTATTCCAGTGAAAACTTTTCACTTGTTTATATAATGTGCTGATTTTAGCTTCCAAAAATATTAGACTGGGTCTATTTAGCTGCATAATTCTATCCAATAGTGTTGTTAAATATTTGAATAATGGACTAAATAGTTTTAATACAAGCTGATTACATGCAGATGCTAGGTTGATAAATGAATGTCATATTGATAGAAATGTGGATACCAAATATCAGATGTGTTAAAAATCAATTAAGATACAATTTAATGTGTGATTTTTATTTTGCAATGATAATTCAAGAATTGAATTTTGTGTTTGTAGTAATTTTGTGATATTATTCTCCAGGATAAATTTCATTTTGTAGAACTTGGGTGACCATATTGGCTTTTGTGCCGCTTGTTATAAAAGATTTGAATAATGAACTATAAAATACAAGGAAATTACATTCTGTTGAAAGTTTTGAATATCATTTTGATTTAATTGGAGAAAATGTCCAAGATACTGGAAATCAAATGTGTTGTAATACAATTGAAAGTCGAATTTAAGAGAAGATGAAAGGTACAATTTCCTGTTTTATTTTTTGAAATTATGATTCAGTAATTCAGTCATTAGTGTACTTTTTTATTGGTTCAAATAGAGTGTACAAATAAATATACATAATGCAGTGTTCTAATACAAGTAATCGAGTGTATTTAGAACCAAATCAAGAAAAGGGTTGTTACATAAACCTTTATCTGGTGTATTTCTACACTGAAGAGGAGTTCTGTAAATCAGTGTCTGGTGTACATATTTATCTACACAAAAGAGGGTGTTACATAAATCCATATCTGGTGTATGTAAACACTGAAGATGGTGTTACATAAATCTAAATTAAGTGTACAGCTGCAATAACCAGTTAACACCATTTTTGGTGTTACGTGACGTGGTGTAAACTTCAACCTTTAGAGGTGGCAACTGGGTTTTTTGGTGTAATCTCACTGATAATATTTTACAGTGTATATTCAAAATCTTCAAAAAACTGTTCGGGGTAAAAAACCATCCGCTGCTAGAAATTGAGCAACATCACATCATTCCCGATGAGCTCCATCTGCTTATGAGAGTATTTGACGTCCTATTAAGAAATCTTATAGATGACGTTAAAGACAAAGATGACGCTGCAAAAGTACAAGACGAAAAAGCTGACTACTTAGACTCTCTAGTGTCACAAATAAGGTCATTAGGGGTCAGTTTTAATGTATGGTCAACAAAATACGGGAAAGGGGAATTAGAGTGGTCGTCACTAACTGGGGTGGATGTGAAAAAAGTTGTTCAACATATACCAGAGAAACTTTGCTTTGTTGTTCATAACAATACACTGGACCAAACCATTTGTATTTGGCATGGGTTTTCGGAACTGCTGAGCTATCTTTGTTCGAAAGAATGTGAACTTAAGACAGCTGACTACACCTTTAGCAAATGCAAAGCATGGGCAGACTCCTTCCTCGCTTTAAGCAGAGTTAGAAAAGGGTACCAACCAGAAAACATCACCCCTATATGCATTGTTTGCTGTACCACGTCCCCCATTTCGTGTCAAAATTCGGGTCATTAAAAAAATTTAGCGGACAAAGTGTCGAAAAAACAAATGACGACATCAAACGAATTTATCATAAAAAAAACAAACAAAGTTGACCCCACTGTAGATGCCCTTAAAGTTAGAAAACGTATGGAAATTTGTAGCGAAATGCAAAGGTTGCCCAGATGTTATGAGAAAAGGAACGCTGATTACTGGGAAAGGGATATTTTTGACAGAAGAAAGAAAAAAACCAAAATTTTGGAAGAAATTCAAAGCAAAACAAACATCACCGAGAAATGGGAAAAAAGTACTCTTGACGAATTAAATGAAATGTCTGTTTCGGAAATTAAGGCTAAATTAGCAGACTTAGGCATCAAAACAAAACTTCGAAAAAAAGAAAAACTGATAGATTTATTCTTGGAGAATGAACGGAGTCATATTGACTGAAATACACACTACGGTTTCAGGATCACAATGAATTTTTTTGCTGTGTCGTTATATTTATTACACTTTTTAATCGCCACCGACATAAATTTGAAACTTTGATTTATGTGTACATTTTGTATTGTATTCTTAAAGCTCTATTTATTTTCATGTATGTATTTCTACAGTCAACTTCATTGTTAGCATTGTACCAATGATAAAATATTTCTTGATATGACAGAAATAAAAATAAAATATATATAATAATAATAATGATTTAATGTTGTTATTCTGTAAAGGAAATAAAAGGTCAAGTATGTTTATCACAGTCTGACTTTGGTCCTATGTATAGAATGTACAGGTAACATGATTATCCCGACTTGACCCCGATTGGGATTTAAGGTGCAGTACGAGTTATCTCCCTTAAACAGGCAAGATTGCTGGTAATGATTATGTTAAATAATAATAAAAAAAAAAAAACAAGAAAATTGCGTAAACTTAAAACAAGCCTTTATGAAGTAAAAGTAAATCTGCAGCAGTATTGATTACAAGACAAAGTTTGTAACTATAATCTGTATAGCTGTCACCGGGGTGTGGTTGGGAATATATATAGATACAAATCACTCTGATTTCAAATTTGTTCGACGATTTATTTCTGAAGGGAAAAAGAACCTGAAAAGACAAGACAAACATTTAGACTCCAAGCCTCTTTCGAAACAAACACTCACCAATCGCGAACGCGCCGGATACAATCAACTTTCACAGCATTGTCAACTTACCAGGCTTCACTGGCCCCGCACCATACGAAGTGATACGTATAGTATATGTGTACGATATATGATCTTGCTGGACCGCTCGCGCTGACGTCCAGCAGTAGAGTGCCAGGACAGAGAGAGACAGATAGAAAGAAAACCAAAGGAAGTGACGTAAACAGGTGTGGAGAACGCAATTAGCATGCAGTACAAATGTAGGTGTTAGAAGTACTGAGTTGCGTTCACGTTGAAGTCCATGTCACGTCGGACTAGTTCGGCCACATACCACACATTCCACTGGACAATACATGAGATGTAAACAACATGTCACGTATACATATACTTAGTAACGTCACGTGCACATTCACAAAACAGTAACAAGGACATTTACAATATGATACCTGAGTATGCATCTATGCTACATTGTTATTAAAATACCATATGTGGACACATGGGTTACATACTCCCCCCCTTGGGGAAAATGTGTCCCACATTTTTCAATATACTTAAGATATAATGCATAAGCATCAAACCTACTTTTGATTAATCACCCATTCCTACGGCAGCAACCTGGAACATGGTCTGCCTACAATAGAACCAAACTATGTATACAAAATTCTGAAAATAAAACAAATCAGTATATGTACATTGCAGCACTGCAACAAAAACAGATCTCACAGATTAGTATTTTAAATACATAAATAACCACAGTACCAAATCTCAATCTCCACCAAGAGTGAGTAAAAAAAAAACAAAATACCGCTCTGCTGGGAATAAAATCAGCCTTTGATACCTGCTGGAAATAAAATTCCAATTAATAATTTTTAGTACCACCTATACAACCCTGGTGCTTTGCACCATGTACCAGGGCACTTTGCCCTCTCTTATATCCTCAACAGTATACAAATACTAATTCACGTGCAAACAATACACATTTAAAATGAATAACCTAGTTAAAACCAAACCCGGGTATAGTTCAAACATAAATTTCATCTTTAGTGGGTCCCTCCCTGACAAGTTGAGACATAACCCAATCCCCGTATCTGTCCGGGGGTTTCCGAGCTCTTTCCGGACGGACTTCCTGCTCCAGGCTCCCTGGAGCCTCCCGCAATACGGACTCCGAACCTCGGTACTCCCTATGCGATATCGGAGAGATTGTTCTGGGCATCTCCACAACTCCGGATACTGACCTGAAGCCTCCTGATCTATTTGAGCTCCCGGACCCTCCCAAAGTGCCATGATCACGTGTGGGAGATAACTCCTGCCTACGACGCTGGGGAATAACATATCGCCCACTGCAACTATCCTGTGAACTACTGGAACCTGAGTCTGAGTCAGAGTCAGAACAAGGCTTGCTCACCCTCTTTGACCGAGTGGCTGGAGCTGTGGGGGCTTTGCAGCTCACCTGCTCCTCTAGTTCATCGGTAGGTAGTGCAGTGAATGGCAACAACATATTCCGGTGCAGGGTACGAAGAGGGCCAGTTCCCTTCTCCCTACGCACCTTGTAGACAGGGATCTCGTCGTCTATAATGGTCACCACCATATATGGATCATGCTCCCACCTGTCAGCTAGCTTGTGTTTCCCTTGGAAACCCACTTGCCTGACGAGGACCTTGTCACCTACCTCTATGGTACACTCCCGAACTCGTGTATCATACCTAGCCTTGTTTTTGTCGGCTTTTCTGCCAGCTTCCTTTGCCGCAGCATGGTATGAATACTCAAGTTTTCTTCCCAGTTTGTGGACATAGGTGTCATGGTTACCATCCCCAGTACTACCTGCACCGATGCCGAGGAAAGCATCTACAGCCAGCCTAGGATGCCACCCAAACATCAGGAAATGAGGGGAGTAACCGGTGGAGTCACTCTTGGTAGCATTGTAAGCATGAACCATGGATGGGACATATGACTTCCAATCTGTTTTTTTCTCCTCGACCAGTGTGGCGAGCATGTCTAACAGAGTCTGATTGAATCTCTCGGCAGACCCATTCCCCATTGGGTGATACGGAGTAGTTCTGGTTTTCTTGACACCAGCAAGCTTACATAGTTCCTTCACCAGTTTACTCTCAAAGTTGCGGCCCTGGTCGCTATGAAGCTTTTCGGGAAACCCATAATGAACAATGAATTCCTCGTATAAAGCTTTAGCTGTGGTATGAGCGGACTGATTACGACACGGTACTGCTTGCGCATAACGTGTAAAGTGGTCCACTATTACCAGTATGTTTTCATACCCCCCTTTGGACTTCTCCAAACTGAGGAAATCTATACACACTAACTCCAATGGCCGGGTTGTGAGAATAGGAACTAAGCCTGCAGCTCGTCTCACCGGGGTCTTCCTCCTAACACACCGCCCACACTGTTCTACTCTATCTACCACATCTTTCTCTAGACCAGGCCAGTAAAAGCGCTGTCTAGCCAACCAAAGCGTTCGGTCCTTACCCTGGTGACCCACGTCATCGTGGACCCCCTTCAAGGCCTGGGCTCTGTATGCTGGTGGTACCAACAACTGCTTGACCTGAGTACCATCCACAGTAGCTGTCCTAAAAAGAACACCTTGGTCCAAAGAGATGCGCCGGTGTTCCCTGAGATACTTGCGTACCTCAGGCGGCTCATTCTTTGCCACTTCTCCCCCTGGGAAAAGGTCGCTACTGAATAAAGTACAAAGTCTAGCTAGAGCAGGATCTTTCCTCTGCTCCAAAGCCCAATCAACCTTACCAACCTCTGTGCCTGAACCCACAACCTCCCCGGCCGAAGGAGGAGTGGCCTCAACTGACACTGAGGCAATCAACGGTACCGAGACCAAGGCTGACTGACAAATTGCCTTTACAGCATCTGAGAATAGTTGTGGTTGACGCGACAAACTATCAGCATCAGTATTCAACTTCCCCGATCTATAGGAGATTGTGAAATCATACGCTGCCAGAGCAGCTACCCAACGGTGGCTCGTGGCATCTAACTTTGCCGTTGTGAGGACGTAAGTTAAAGGATTGTTATCGGTGATCACTTCAAATGACGTACCATACAGATAGTCATGAAATTTATCCGTGACCGCCCATTTGAGAGCCAAGAATTCAAGCTTGTGAGCAGGATAATTCTTTTCGCTAGGTCTAAGCCCACGGCTAGCGTATGCTATAACAACTTTTTGACCCTGTTGGACTTGATAAAGAACAGCACCTAAGCCAGACCCACATGCATCTGTATGCACCACAAATGGTTGGGAGTAATCAGCATAGCCCAGCACTGGGGGCCTAACCATTTTGCTCTTAATGGTGTCAAATGCTTCCTGCTGTGCTTCATCCCAGGTCCACTTAGCTGGAACTGTTACTTTTGTGCGAAGGTTTTCCTTGGCTTTCTTCGTAGTGCCATGACCTTTCAACAAAGAGTTGAGAGGTTGAACTATCTTAGCATAGTCCTTTACAAACCTTCGGTAGTATCCAACAAACCCTAGGAACTGTCGAAGCTCCTTGATGTTTTTGGGTTCAGGCCAATTCTCTACAACTGAGATTTTATCAGGATCTGTACTGATCCCCTTTTCTGACACTATATGCCCTAGGTAGGATACGGAGGTCTTGAATAACTCACACTTGTATGGTTTTAGTTTCAAGTTATGCTCCTCTAACTTAGCAAAGACTGATTGTAACCTGCGTAAGTGTTCATCAAAGGTTTTGGAGAAAATGAGTATGTCGTCAATGAAGACCAGACATTCTCTGAGATTCAAGTCACCCATGCATTTCTCCATTAATCTTTGAAATGTAGCAGGAGCATTAGTGAGTCCAAATCCCATTCTATTACACTCATAGAAACCGAGATTTCCCACAGAGAAGGCAGTCTTATGCTTATCCTCCTCCTCCATCTCCACTTGCCAGTATCCTGACCTCAGGTCTAGTTTTGAAAAATACTTAGACCCACTCAACGTGTCTATAACATCATCAAACCTAGGGAGCATATAGGCGTCTTTCTTGGTACGAGAGTTCAACATTCTGTAATCGATACAGAACCTAAGCGAACCGTCTTTCTTTCGCACTAATACTATGTTCGAGGAAAAGGGGCTATTTGATTCCCGTATAACGCCAATGTCTAACATGTCCTTAACATGTTGGCGTACCTCCTCAAACATAGCAGGTGGAACTCTACGATATGGTTGCTTAAAAGGTTTTTCATCAAACAACTCAATTCTATGTTTGGTAATACTGGTACTTCCTAAGTCACTTGGGTTCTTTGAGAACACATGACTCCAGTTACTGAGAGTCTGACTGACTTCAGTTAGCTGGTCAGTACTCAAATTGTCTCTATCAATAACTACACCCAACTCCTCTGGTTGTGATTGAGGGACAACACTCTTTACATCCGATGCTAGGTTATCTACTATTTGTACACTCTGGACTTTACATAAATCAGATCTAGGTCTGATCGATATAGCCTTGGCGGTTATATTGCAGATCTTAACATGAAGTCTAGCGACACTTGAACTTTGGTTCATATTAACCACTCTAGGATAAACAGTATAATTAAGATTGTCCAGAGATAAGTTCTCAGTAACAACCTGGTTAATTGCGGGATCAAAACCCCTAACTAAACCATCAACAACCACTGACTCAAAGGGTTGTACCCTAATAGGTTTCCTGTTTATGGACTTGACCACAAATTGATCACAGTGGATACTGTCCATGGCCAGTTGCCATGCTGAAGGAATACTTTCACATAATCCTTCATCAACCAGGTTCTTACACTGCCTTATTACATTTGTTCCTACTATAACAGGACAATTTCCATTGTGCTCAGTATTTGGAACCACAAGCACTGGAACGGGCATATTGAAATTGTCACAAAAAGGTAGAGTAAAAGTACACTCAATATAACCAAGATACTTTAATCTTGAACCATCAGCCACAGAGACTTCAAGTCCCAATGACTCCAAACTGTGAAGCTCTGGTTGAGGTTTTAAGGACTCAAACCCTTTCTGTGATATAGTAGTTACCATAGATCCACTATCTATTAGTGCCCTGAACTCCTTTTTGTCCAGATAAATAGTGCTCTCATTTGAGACACCTACTAGTCTTTCAATTAAATTGACTTGGCCTTTAACACTAGCATCTGAGGTCACTACGCGGCCACCCGTAGAGACCCCTACTCTTTTGGGTTTTTACCCTGACCTTGGCTCTTATTTTCACCTTGACCTTTCTTTTGACCTTGGCCCTGTTTTTGACCTTGACCTTGTTGTTGACCTTGACCTTGACCCTTAGAGTTGTTACCGTAGTAACCCTTCTTTTTGAAACTATTCCCTTTCTTATCATCGTCACTTGAACTTTTCCCTAAACTATCAAGCTTGTTCAAAACCAGCTGCATTTGTGCCTTCATATCTTTTTCCAAGGACTGAAACCTCTGTTCTAGTGATTGACCATCAGACACCGACTCAGTGGTAACCGACTGCTGTCGGGCCTTTACCTTCGAAGAAGAAGTTGTAGAAGGTTTGATGTTATTAGAGCCACTAGCTGTATCTTGTAAGCTCAACTCTTTCTCCACTCTTCTAATTTCCCTAAGCAACAGGTCAAAATCTTTAATAGTGTCATACTTATGCCTAGTCTGACTCTTTAATCTATCCGAAGACAACGAAGTCCAAAACTTATGTCGTAGCAACTCGCTCTTTGAATACCTATCCAAATAGCCATGCTCAACAGCTACATGTAGCATTGACTCCAGACGACAGCCAAAATCTGTGACGGACTCATCTGGTTTTTGACAAGAATTAAAAAATTCTTGCATAATCATGCCATTTGTACTGATGTCTCCAAATAAATTATCCAATTTGGAGAGGACTAATGTCAAATCTGGACTATTCCCTAATGACATAAGCATTCGTCGCGCTGTACCACGCAACGACCTACGAATGGCCTGAGCCAAAACACTATCTGAAATGTCTGGGTCATCTGTGAGGCACTGCACCTCAAAACGCCATTCCCTATAGGTCACGTCTCCTTTAATAGGAGGCTCTTCTCCAGAAACTGGAGGTATCTTGGGTACTTCTGGGGCCTTAACCAACAAACTATCATGATGAGACCTGCGACTAGCCTGATAGCTAAGCTGTCCACGGTCGGCCTCATATTCATCCTGAAACCTACCAACATGAGGAGTACTCGTCTTAATGAAACCCTCCCCAAAACCTGGAAGTTTTTCCTTTTTGGGTGTTATATTGAATTTACCCGTGGCACTCAGGACCTTGATCATTTCCATCTCTGCCTGAGATATATTGTGTAGGTCACTGGTGCTGGGTTCATTATCTAGGTCACCTGGCGTAGCTTTAGAAGCCATGACAGATCAAAGTACAACTTATATAAAATATACAACAAGTAAAATTTATCCACTATAAAATATATATACAATGGCAATATACCTACACTCAAAACTAGCAAATGATGACTCGAGTTAACCAAGTGATTGGGAAGTTCCCCTACCTACAAGGCACTCGGTATCGGGTACCAGCATTGAGTGACGCAGTACATGACACCACCTAGTAAAAAAATATGTACCTAAAAATAGCAACTACACATATATAGGTGTAAACTGTATGTAAGTGGTTACACACACACAGCCAAAATGGATACAACAATTTTTTTCAACCAGCAGCGTGCTAGAATAGCTCCTGGGTGAATTCCATCTTTATACAATTTCAAATTAACCGAAACCCTGTAGTTTTCCTGATTTTTGGCTTTCCTATAACGAAGTAGGTCAACCCTTAAAGAAGGAGAGGTAACTCCCAAGTCATAGTTTACAGACTTTAGGAAATCATTCAAAAAACACAACCTTTCCCTAAGACTGGCTTCCTGACTCTTAAACGACTCTGGATCAGTATGACCTTTGGATCGGTTCCACTCTATTATGGAATAGGGAGGAATTTCCACAAAAATCTAACTAACCGAGGAAAAAGAAGAAATGAATTTCCTAAAACTTGTAATGTAATGCACTAAATAGGAATGGGCACTTTCACAGGTCGCATGACGCAACTCAATGAAAGGTCCTCGCTTGACAGTCAAATCACAGGTACCAAGCCAAACGTAAAGAGTAATATGGTTGTGAAGACCAACAAGCACTGGGATATTCTTACGCAGCCACGGTAAATAATCAGCAAATCTAGCACCAGCTTTTGAAATAATTTCAAGATCTATACCTGAAAACCCTTTACTGGATGTTATAATGATTGGTTTACTGACTAAAGTAGCATATCTACATTCAATGGGCTTATTGATATACTTTTCCAACTTTGAATTCATTTATAACACATATAGCTGAAAAAAAAACAAAACAACCCAATGCAATAAACTCAGATAGGGTTAGTACTCACCCCCACGTACCCGCACAATCTGTACTTGTGAAATTCTGTAAGAATGTACTGCCAAATGCTGAAAATAATAGTCAACCCTGGATCTGGGTACAGGACACTGGAACACAGATGCCTGCATGTACCTGAAATCCTATATTGATCAGAAAAAAGAAAAATTAAGATTAAAGAACCAAAATCTGCAATAATCAAAATGAAACCAAATCTACGATATAACCTATACTATCCTACAAGGCTAACACTGAATTCTATACAAAGAACATTGAACAAAATATACACATAAAACAAAAATACACGAATACACACATAACAAGACAAAAGTAGCCGATAAATGTATGTAGTTGTCAATTGTCTATAGTCGTGTTTGATGTTAATAACGGAGACGTTAGCTGTAGCAGTAAAATAATTAGAAAGATCAGAAAAATAGAATATGGTATTAGCTACGCGCTCATACAATAGCAATATGGAACTTACAGTAACCGCAAAAATTAACTAGCGCAAAGCCTGGCAAGCTGACAATTTCTCAGCTCACTCGCTATTAGAATCCCATACTCACGTGCTGCACCTCATACTTACGTACTCCACGCGACTCAAGAGACAACACACAAAATACAAATACACAAAAGTCAAATGTCACATATCCAAATCCCGTCTCTCCAGGGGCGACGAGCTGAAAGAGTCCGGAGCTCCTCAGTTCACGAAACACGAATCAGGCCGGCACAAACAAACGTCCGTGTGATGCTGAGCTGGCCATCTCGGCTCGTTCGATGGACACATGTACATTTCACATATAGTGCATAAAGGGACGTCAGGGCCTGGTTCCTTCATTCGTCAAAAACGACGTTGGGCGCCATTTGTTACCGGGGTGTGGTTGGGAATATATATAGATACAAATCACTCTGATTTCAAATTTGTTCGACGATTTATTTCTGAAGGGAAAAAGAACCTGAAAAGACAAGACAAACATTTAGACTCCAAGCCTCTTTCGAAACAAACACTCACCAATCACGAACGCGCCGGATACAATCAACTTTCACAGCATTGTCAACTTACCAGGCTTCACTGGCCCCGCACCATACGGAGTGATACGTATAGTATATGTGTACGATATATGATCTTGCTGGACCGCTCGCGCTGACGTCCAGCAGTAGAGTGCCAGGACAGAGAGAGACAGATAGAAAGAAAACCAAAGGAAGTGACGTAAACAGGTGTGGAGAACGCAATTAGCATGCAGTACAAATGCAGGTGTTAGAAGTGCTGAGTTGCGTTCACGTTGAAGTCCATGTCACGTCGGACTAGTTCGGCCACATACCACACATTCCACTGGACAATACATGAGACGTAAACAACATGTCACGTATACATATACTTAGTAACGTCACGTGCACATTCACAAAACAGTAACAAGGACATTTACAATATGATACCTGAGTATGCATCTATGCTACATTGTTATTAAAATACCATATGTGGACACATGGGTTACATAGCTGAACACTTATCTGCTGCTGATATACTTTCAGTATTTCATAAATCAACGAAAACACTGAACAGTCGTTTTTTTCTCACCACAGCTGGTGTAGAGTTATGCGTAAATATGTACATGTACATGAAACAGACTATAGGTGGTACTTGTAAGCGCTATGCTGATACAGACTATAACCAGCCTCGCTCAGGGGGTTCCAGAGAAAATGGCTTCGATGTAAACATGCCGCATTTTGTTAATACAGTTTACAAACGAAGATCCAAGTGTTTGTCAAGTGTCAACCCACATAACATGGTGTCAGAATGTGGAAATCATCAGTCGAGCGGTAAGAGGTTACCAGTGAAGTCATGCGATATAGACAGTTTTAATGTGACTTTCACGCAGTACTCAGCGGCAGTATCTCGCACACGTGGTTTGGCTCATGTATTCTCAGGTCTATCAGTCGGAGGTGGCGACTACGATTTGAACTTTGATAAGATATCAGCAAGTATTAATCAGCATTTCGTTGAGATGGCCACGTATCAGGTACAACCCCCAGAAAATTTTACGTTCACTAAACCCGAGGAATGGCCCAAATGGCTGAAAAGGTTCTAACGGTTTCGAGTAGCGGCAGGGCTAGGAGCCAAAGAGGGCCCAATCCAGGTCAACACATTTATATACTCGATGGGAGGTCAGGCTGAAGATATTATCAAGTCGTTTGGTCTGTCTGATGATGACGCGACAGATTACGGGAAAGTTGTAGAAAAGTTCGACAATTACTTCATAACCAGACGAAATACTATATTTGAGAGAGCCAGGTTCAACCACAGAAGACAAAACGAGGGCGAGTCTGCAGAAAGCTTTATTATTGCACTGTATGCATTAGTAGAGCACTGTGAGTATGGAGATTTGAAGTCAGAGATGATAAGAGACCGTATTGTTGTAGGCATTCGCGATAGTCGGTTATCAGAGAAACTACAGCTTGACGCAACACTTACTCTGGAGAAGGCCGTAAACCAGGTACGACAGTCAGAGGCGGTCAAGAAACAACAGGCAGTTGTAAGAGACAAAGACCCTATTGCAAGTAGTAGTCAGGCAAATAACAGTGTGGATGCGGTGTTCCGGAAAGGCAATAAACACAAATTCTCAGGAAACCGGAAGTCGTCAGAAAACAGGAAGTCGTCAGAAACCGGAAGTCCACAGAAAACCGGAAGTAATCTGATACTCGGTCAAATCCAGAATGTCATAAATGTGGATTTAGACACAGGAAAGGGAGCTGTCCAGCGAAAGATGCAGAGTGTCGGAAATGTAAGAAAAAAGGTCATTATGCGAAGAAATGTCATTCGACAGTCGGTGAATTGCAAACCTTTTTAGGAGCAGTAGAGAGTGAAGGAGCCTTACCATGGACCATAGATCTAGTGGTTCAGACAGGTCAAAAGGATACACCAGTACGGTTCAAGATTGATACAGGGGCAGATGTTACAGCTATACCCGAGAGTGTCTTTCAACGAATCGGTCAGAAGTTGGAACACTCAACAAGAATTCTACAAGGTCCAGGTCAGAACCGTCTCAAAGTGTTGGGAAAATTTTCAAGTACATTATCTACTGAGAAAGGAACTCAGGCGGAGACAGATATTTATGTCATCAAGACATTGAGTAAGCCTTTACTAGGTCGACCAGCTATTGAAAAGCTCAACCTTGTGAAAACAGTGGCTTCAGTACAGGCAACTGTAGGTATTCAGGAAAAGTATCCGAAATTGTTTAGTGGACTTGGTAAGATTCAAGGCGACTACACTATCAAACTTCGCGACGATGCCACACCATTTGCTCTCACTTCGCCAAGGCGCGTAGCACTTCCACTTATGGACAAGGTCAAGGTTGAACTTGCCAGGATGGAGAGCTTAGGGGTTATCTCCCCTGTCGAGGAGCCAACGGATTGGTGCTCAGGTCTAGTAGTGGTACCTAAAAAGGATGGAACTGTCCGTATATGTGTTGATCTTACACAACTCAACAAATCGGTTCGCCGGGAACACCTGCAACTCCCAAGCGTAGAACAGACTTTACATCGATTGACAGGAGCTAAAGTCTTCTCTAAAATCGACGCAAACTCAGGATTCTGGCAGATTCCACTAGAACAATCCTCAAGATTGTTGACAACCTTCATAACCCCATTTGGTCGGTACTGTTTCAACCGCCTACCCTTCGGCATATCATCGGCACCTGAACACTTTCAACGAAGGATGTGTAATCTACTAGATAATGTGCCTGGAGTTGTCTGTCAGATGGACGATGTATTGATATTTGGAACTTCCCAGAAGGAACATGATCTGCGTCTAGATACTGTGTTACAGAAAGTTGAGAAAGCGGGTATTACCTTAAATAGCGACAAGTGCGAGTTCTCCCAGAAAAGAGTCACTTTCGTCGGTCACGTCATAGATGAGGCAGGAATTCGCCCAGACCCTGCGAAGGTTAAAGCTATTGTGAACTTTGAAGCTCCTACAAATGTTACTGAGGTGAGAAGATTTATGGGAATGGTGAACCAGCTTGAAAGATTCTCACCAAACATAGCAGAGCATTCCAAACCGATCCGTGACTTACTACAGAAGGATAGCGCGTGGATGTGGGACAAACCTCAATCGCGGGCATTTGAGTTGATCAAACAGGACCTCAGCTCTACGCCAGTACTGTAATTGTATGATCCCATGGCAGTTACCAAGATTTCTGCGGATGCATCATCTTACGGTATAGGGGGCGTCATACTCCAACGTCATAAGGACAGTGGTGAGGACGACTGGAGGCTGGTCGGATACGCATCACGATCTATGAGCGCTACAGAACAGCGGTATGCACAGCTGGAGAAGGAAGCACTCGCTGTAACTTGGATGTGCGAGAAGTCGTCAGACTTGCTCACAGGAATACACTTCCATATTGAGACCGATCACAAGCCATTGGTTTCCCTACTAGGTTCCAAGGCAATCTCTGAGTTACCCCCAAGGATTCAGAGGTTTAGGATGCGCCTTATGCGATATGACTACAGCATCGTGCATGTGCCCGGTAAATTACTGTATACCGCGGACGCTCTGTCCAGAGCCCCTTTGGATCAGCGAGGATCTGAGGAGGAGGAGTTTCAAAACAAAGTTGAAGCTTATGTTGACGTGTTTGTAAAATCATTATGAATTACTGTCAGGATGGTGGCCCGGATATGAACATCCTACGATCACCGTCTCCACTAGACCATACTGGCAGTTGAGGGAGGAACTTTCAGTGTGTCATGGTTTGCTTATGAGAGGAAGTAGACTTGTCATTCCTTCATCTATGAGAGCAGAAGTATTACAGAAACTACACGAGGGACACCAGGGCATTGTAAAGTGCCGTGAACGTGCCAAGAATTCTGTATGGTGGCCTGGTCTCAGCCGAGAGATCGAGGATATTGTTAAAACTTGTCCATCATGTCTTAAGCACAGGATAGAGAGACCAGAACCTCTCATGCCTACAGATTTCCCAGATCGTCCCTGGCAAAAATTGGGATCAGATCTTTTCTACTGGAAAGGAGTCAACTATCTACTGGTGATTGACTATTTCTCTAGGTACATAGAGATCGCTAAGCTGAGCTCCACAACATCAGAGGCGATAGTAACGCATCTCAAATCGATGTTCGCGCGACATGGAATACCAGAGACTATCATATCGGACAACGGTCCACAATACGCTAGTTCAACATTTCAGGACTTTGCGAAAGACTATGGATTCAATCACTCAACCAGTAGCCCTCATTAACCTCAAGGGAATGGGGAAGCTGAGAGAGGAGTTCAGACAATGAAACGTCTACTTAGTGGCTCTCAAGATCCATATCTAGCATTGCTAGCATATCGTGCTACGCCGTTACGGAACGGTTACAGTCCTTCCGAACTACTAATGGGCCGGAAGCTCCGTACAACTCTTCCTGAGAGTCCAGCTAATCTCTCTCCTAAGTGGCCAGATCTTGAGTATGTTCGAGACAAGGAACGGATAGATCGAACATCCCAAAGACACCACTTTGATCGATCACATCGCACAGTTCAACGTCCGGAACTACACCCTGGAGAAACAGTGTGGGTGAAGGGACCCGGTGGAGGGTTCAGTGGAACGATCACTAAGTCAATGAATGATCGCTCATACTTCGTCAGTACACCGTCAGGTCAGATTCGTCGGAACAGGTGACAGCTGGTCCAAGCTCCAGCTATGAGGGCGGACAACCCGCACACCAGTGCCGGATGCGGAGACCTTCCCAGTGATGTGAAGGAACCAAATGCAGAGACTATGTATAATACCCCAGTAAAGGCTCCAAAGCCAGCTGGGTCTCCAAAGTCAAAGACTGTGTCAAATGCATCTGTTCATGTCAGTAATAGTTCAGAGATAGGTGTAGGTTCTAGAAGTGATAACGTGATCACTACTCGCTCAGGCAGAGTCTCGGTAGCTCCAAACCGGATGGACTTGTGAACTTTAGATGATTGACTGTGTTAATTCCTAGATTTTAATTTTTTGAGTAGGTAGCTCTTGAAATGTGTTCATTGCAAAGACTGGTCAAAAGATAACTTCGAGACATTAATAATTTGAATAGCTTTATTGAGTTCATTACATTTAGTTAATGTTGTGAGATAATTCCACATTTCTCGTAGAATACCCAAAAAGGGGGATGTAGAGTTATGCGTAAATATGTACATGTACATGAAACAGACTATAGGTGGTACTTGTAAGCGCTATGCTGATACAGACTATAACCAGCCTCGCTCAGGGGGTTCCAGAGAAAATGGCTTCGATGTAAACACGCCGCATTTTGTTAATACAGTTTACAAACGAAGATCCAAGTGTTTGTCAAGTTTCAACCCACATAACAGCTGGCAATTTCGCCATATCGCCATATTTGATTCTCAAGAAGTCCCCTGCTCTGTAATTTCAAAACAAACTACAAATGATCTTCGTGTTTGAAAAAATACTAAATAAAAGACAATGTATAAGGTTGCGGCTATTTGAAGTAATATTATCAAACAGATCCATACCGTGGTGTTATACTCTCTGCCTATAATAATAATTTAATAATTTTACACCTTTCCGACACTCAGATTTCATAATTTCAGTGAAAATGTATTTTTATAAAGTTGTCAATTTCAGCATCAAAGTCATAAGTTCGTAAATAAAAGAAGGTTATCTCGAAATTGTAATTCGCACTATGTATAAATTTCTTTTGATAAATATTTCCAAAACATCGTGTTTATTCATAAAACATGAAAAAAATATATTCTCGGATGAAAATGCACTTGCAGAGACACAATTATGAAGAAAAATGCCATAAATTTGCAATTTTCTCCCGTTATATAGTTTTGGATGCAACTTTCCATCAGAAAATCGGATAGAGCTTTACTTGTTTCATATGTGTACCAAAAATCAGCTAATTCCATGTGGTGGAACATTCTCATATCGCCGCCTGAATGTGGTTGTAAATTGAAAGAAAAGGGGAAATTAGTAACAACCTTGTCTGAGACCCTATTATATAGCTTATTATATACAAACTTTTATATTGAATATCAGAGCGGATATTTTCATGACAGTTTTATGACGTGTAAAAAAAAAAAAAGTACTGTTTCCCCGTCTCGATCTTGATTACTTGAGAACCATTACGTGTGGAACGTATCAGATATCTCTGGCTCCTGGTTACATCGCCGAACATTTAAGTGATGACGGCGACTATGAGGTGTGGCTTTACCAGCACTCCCCAGACCTTCTCTGATGTCAAATACATTCTCGACACAAAAGCCAAACGAAATATAACGTTTGGATACGGTTCACCGTTTCACCCGATGTTGAGGCCCCAATAAAGGACTACTACTGCCAGTGCCCAGTTGGAGAGAGAACGATGGGAATGTGTGCGCACATCTCCAGTATCTTGTACTACCTTGGGTATTACAGGACGCTGGAAAACCCTCGACCATTACAACCAAATAGTTTTCCGTGCGGCAACAGATGTGGTATACACCTAAGTATACTGGTCAGGTAGTATAAATTTAGCCCGTGATACTGATACGGAATCTGGTTTTGTTAAGATTCCGGAATTCCAAATCCGGAGTCCGGCTTCGTTTGTAAATATTGTTAGTTACGTTATGTTGGTTTCCGGTTAATAAAATGGAGGGAAAACACGACACGTTGTTCGGATGCTGTTTTAATTTAAAGATGTACCAGCGGCAACCCTCGCACCCACAGCCAGCGAGTTATCCCCCGCCGTTGACCCAACATGGTGGAGAATCCCCTTTTCCGTATTTGTGGTAAACATTTTTCATATTTTTGACTGAAATTGACAGTCATTGTTGAGTCGTGTGATCATGAGTGTAAAAAGTATTCGCCACGTGGTTCCAGAATCTTACCTTCATGGATAACTTTTTGAGTGACGGTTTTCGATTCCGTTCCCATGTATATGATGATGATTGTGATGATATACTAAATGAAGATTTTTTACGGGAGAACACCATAAAAGAAAATTCTTTTAGACATTACACAGACACCGCCAAATTAAGGATGGATATATCCAATTGTCACATGAAAATGCGGGTAATTTCCTTACGGGGTTTCAATCATACGTGAGTCTATATTCGTTAGATGATCCTAAAAATGACAAGAGAGTGCCCCTGTTCCATCTTCTCCTACAAGGTCCAGCACGAACATGGTTTTCAACAAACAATTTGGGCACCAAATCATGGACATTAGTGCATGATTGTTTTAAGCAGAAATACTTAGATTTTTCGGCGTCTGATCCCTCTGTTATTAGAGACGAACAATTTTATGACAATGAATTTAAGCCCTCTGTACTGTATATGACCATAGAATTTATGAATCCGGAAAATGTTTGTTTGTTTACTAGTATATACCCTATTCCGGATAGTCCGGAATTGACTCTGTAATTAGGAGTGACGTATGGCGAATAAACGTGAACTGGAAGAAAAGTATCGCTGTTGTTATTCCCCACTCTCACAGCCACAACAAGCGAGAACACGATACATGGTGGAGAATCGAACTTATGACATACTTATGTTTGGTGAGATTTCATGATGAACTGTATTATTGCGGCCTACATTACTTTATGAACATAAATTTCCCTGATGGAACGAAATGACCTAGTTCCCAGTTCGCGCCATACACGTGCACTGTGTTAGATTCGCGCTCCTGCGAAGAGACAATGCATGCTACAAACCCATACCATACTGTACCTAACTGTGATCAAATTCCTCGTCCAGGATGGCAATCGTTCGATGACGACTTCAGCCCATTTACATCCACAGATGTTCGGAAAGTGCTTTTCCCACCTAATCCAACGAAACCATGTAATTTGCAATCACAGGAGAGGCCTAATGGGCCTACGTCTACGACAAACATTTCTCCTGCGGTATTATCGGTTTGTCCAATTCAAATTCCGAAATTCCATGGCTATCCAAATGAGGACGCTCACAAATTTTTGCATGACTTTGAAGCTTACATGACTTTTCAGGGGCTAGATGTGACATCGCAAGCAAATATCCCGAAAATGGTTTCAGCCTTTTCTTTGCATTTAACCGGACCAGCTTACACGTGGTATCAGGGGCTAGATCAGTTGTGTAAGGCATCATGGAACACTCTGAAATAGAATTCAATTCCATATACGTCAAACCCTGCCCTTCCAATGTATATGTGGAGACCCGTACATTTAATGATTTAAAGCTGTCTCCTGGGATGTGCATTGAGGACTTTTATTCATCAATACTGAAAGTTGGAAACAAACTTGGCAAGTCTTCTATGGACATGTTAGCAAGATTTACTGATGGCTTACCTGCCATGCTCCAATTCTTTGTTAATTCTGGTAAGCCAAGCACACTAGAAGAAGCATACCAAAGTGCTCGACTTGGGGATTCCTTTGGTTACCGATCACAGGCCTTACCATTACCTGTAAATGCTGTGAAGAAGTCGCCAGAACCCTGTGTTTCAGAAATGCAAGCCAAAATAGATTTGTTGGAGATGAAATTATCCAAGCTAGAAACGACAGCTTTTTCTTGCCAGGATCAAGCTCAACCTGTAAGCAGAGTTCAAAGGACAAACAAAGTGGTATGTTTTAAGTGTCAGGGTCAAGGTCATACCAAACGTAACTGTTCCTGTGCTGAAATTAACGACAGTCAACCAGACACGGTGTGTCAATTGTGTCAACAGCATGGACATGCAGCGTCAGATTGTGTAACTGTCCATCATCCACAGACTGGTCCATGGCCATGTGGTACCGGTGAAGAAGAAACCCAGAGGGGTACACAACCGCCTTGTCAGTCTTCGGGAAACTTCCCCGGCCCCGGCGCTCACTGACGCGGACGTCCAGGGAGGGGCAAGCCATAATAGTGCGTCGTCATAGAGACTTAGCTCCCAAGAGGTGGGACAATATTCGTGCCAACAGTCTTAGTACGGACAGTGATGATGACTCTGATGGAGAGACTGACTTAAGTTTTGGTTGTGAACCAAAGGTCAATCATTTGAACAATACTGATAATGAAATTTCTAGTGAATTTAGCACCGATAGTGACAGTGAAGACATGAAAGTTGAAAAGTCTCAATTTTTGTTTTTACCTGTGAAAATACAGCATGTAAAGGTCAATGCTTTACTCGACAGTGGTAGTTCTATTAATTTAATGTCAAAGCAGTTATTTGCCTCATTACCACAATCCTGTTGTAGCTATATTTCATATGTAAGAAATAATGCTGAATGTATTACAGTAGCTGATGGTCAGAAAGTTCAAATTTTAGGTACATCAAAGGTCAAGGTCAGCACTGCTTATGGTAAACACAGAATATTTACATATATTTTGGAGAATACATCACACCCACTGATTCTGGGTACTAGCTATCTCGTGTCAAAGGGAATAGTGTTAGATTTTAAGAATGAGACCATTACCAGTAGTACTTATTCCATCAGGAATAAAAACATTGTACACCTGAGTCCAAACTCAGAATCAGTCATTTTTGGGAAATTACCTGACTCCGTACCAGTAGGTACTCAAGGGTTATCTACCATGAGTAAGTGTTTATCACAATTCGACTGTTTATCAGCTAGAGCTGTGGTAACTGTACATAATTTGCATAAAATTCCTGTTAAAGTCATTAACTTAACATATAATGTTGTGAGTATACCAAGAAATACTGTTATACCGCGTTCCGGATCCTTTTGTTTGAGTATTAGTCTATGCCGCGCAAAGCATTGTGGGTTGTTGAATAAATGGTTTTGAAGTAATGGCGGTCTCTGTGTCATGCTGTCATGTTCATGTTGTAAATACACAACATATCTGGCGACGAGGAATATTCGAACCCACGCGATGAATGAATGACTGTATCAACACTGTGTGAACAACGCCAGGACGTCAGAAAAAAAACTGTCAAGCGGTGAGCTAAAGTGTTTGAAGCGGTGTCGTTGCTATATTCCCCCCTCACTGTAAAACCACGTGGCCGTGGGAAAATTTACTTCTGTGCACCATTTTACTCTATAGTTCAATCATGGCAGGAAAAATCGGTCGTATGGACATGTTCCACAGTTCCATTGAAACATGTGATAGCTACAGTGAACGCCTAGAGCAATATTTTATTTGTAACGGCATAAAAAACAAACAGAAAGTACTGGCATTACCGAGTTTGGTGGGTGGGTCAACATATTCGCTGTTGCGTGGATTGACAGCACCAGAGAAGCCAGCTACAAAAGCCTATGACGTGTTAGTAGGAACTCTTAAGAACCATTTGAACCCGAAACCATTAGTCATGGCAGAACGTTTTCGGTTCCATAAACGGGAACAACGAGAAGGTGAAAATATCCGTGAATATTTGGCAGCAATTAGGAAATTGTGAATTCGCTGACAACCTGAACGACGCATTACGAGATCGTTTGGTATGTGGCTTGCGTTCTGAACAAATACAGAAACGGCTATTATCAGAGGCCACATTGACATTCCATGAACTTAACCTACTTAGGGTCCAAATGAGATGACGTCAGAGATCACGTGATTCAGAGACCAGTCTTCACTTGATTCAGTTTACAACGGATTTTTCACCTCCTACGATTACATCGTTTTTCTACTGGTTGATCAATTTTACCTCACGTAACAGGCCAACTTACGTTCACTTTTTTGGTGTGTTTTTCAACACGTGTGCGACACATGGTCGCTTTGTTGTGACTGTTTTGGTTCAGTGCACCAAGGTCGTCTCGTGAACTGTCTACGTCATGGCTGACCTTCTGGCACCGCCTCATATCACCATTTCTGGTGAAAATAACTCGACCATTTCTGGTCAAAATCTCCCCATTTCTGGGGCTAACTCCGATCCCGGAGCGGTATTTCTACCAACCTCATCGAGGCTCACCTCGTTTACGACCGAAGCAACGATCACTAATATTGATGGCCGCCATTTTGATGGACCTTCGTCTCAAAATCGATGCATATCTAATGAGCGAGACTCAGCGAGAGCTCCATATGCAAATGAGCCGGGCGCGAGATCAAACATGGCGGCGTCCATACACCGAGGACACATGGACACAGACAACGCTTTTCGCCAACAATTACTGGCGCAAAATCAATCTATGCTGCGGCTTCTCACTCAATTAAGCGCAGGTTCCACACACTCTGTGCCTCCGTACCCAAACCAACCGGCCGCGACGGTTACATCGCCGGACAATTTTAGTGATTTGCTGTCAGAGGCCGGTTCCGGCTCGGACTTAGGTTCTAGACCACCGGCATCTTTTACAACTCAGGAACGATCTGTTCAGGAAGTCAGTTCTGATGAAGAGGAACCTCATGACGACTTCGACACTCACCATTTTTTAAAAGAATTGGACGACCAGTTCTCTCGGAACTCGGATTCATCATCAAAAGTCAACGCCGGCTTGGCTAAAATTGTGACAGACGGCTTCAAACGCCACCTGGATCACAAACAACGGAAGGAACTGCTTCAAAAACATCTGTGTCCCGAAAACTGTACGTCGTTGACAGTACCAAAGATCAATACCAGCATCATGTCAACTTTGAAAAACGCCAATAAAAACAGGGACAATGGCCTCAGACTAACACAGACCTACATCTGCGGGGCAATGTATCCCTTGATACATCTTACAAACATTTTAACTCAAGGGAGCAAGGGGCTTTCCCCATCAGCTATCAAAGATTGCCTCATGCTGGCTCACGACACATTCCGCCTTTTACAGGTTAGATTTAGTGATGTTACTTTTCGCCGACGTCAAGCGCTCAAACCCTTTCTTCATCCAGATTATAAAGCCCTATGTGACAGCACTGAACCACCTACTCAATGGCTCCTAGGGGATGACCTGGAAAACAAAATTAAAGAACTGTCAGATGCCCAACGCATCAGTAAAAAACTGGAGAAGCCCAGAAATACACACCACAGGTATTCACCATATCGGGGCCCTAGTTATGGCGGCACTTCATACCGTTGGGGGTCACAACTACCCGGAACGAGTCCCAGACGAGGTGGGCATTCTAGTCACTACAGCCAACGACAAATTCCTCAATCCAAGGGAAATCGAGGCGGGGGTCAACACCGCAGCCATACAGCTCCTTTTTTAGGAGATCGCCAGAAATTCCGGAAGAAGGAATGACAATGAACAATGAACCCCTAAATGTAAGTGAAATCTTATCACATCTCAACAACCGACCCGATAACTTCATTGCTGGCAAAGTCAAATATCACATGGACGCTTGGCAAAAAATCACGTCCGATCGCTGGTTGTTAACTCAACTTCACGGATATGCCATTGAATTTTCTACCACTCCCGTTCAACATTCATGTCCCCGTAGCCTAAAATTTTCTGCAGAAGAGCGGGCATTTGTTGACGATCAAGTCAACACTCTGTTACATAAGCAAGTCATTGAGTCAGTGGCCCCATCCAATAGAACAGATTCAGAGTTCATTTCCACTATTTTTCTTAGGCCTAAGAAAGATGGGTCATATCGCCTCATTCTCAACCTGAAGAAACTAAATGACGATGTGGAACATGTACATTTCGAAATGGTAACGCTCAAATCAGCCATTACGCTCATGACACGGAACTGTTGGTTTGCATCCATAGACCTCAAAGATGCTTACTACTCAATCCCAATTTGTGATTCAGATAAACAATTTTTGAGATTTTTATGGAACAATCATTGTTACCAATTTTCGTGCCTTCCGTTTGGATTGAGCTCAGCTCCGCGCATCTTCACAAAGGTTATGAAACCTGTATTTTCCACCCTTCGGAAACGTAGCCATGCTAATGTGGCTTACATCGATGACACCCTTTTATCGGCTACCACAGCAGATGCATGTCGGTCAAATGTCATGGACATAATTCAACTTCTCGACTCACTGGGACTAACTGTTCACCAGGAAAAATCTGTGATAATACCGACTCAGGAAATCGTGTTTTTAGGGTTCCTCCTGAACTCTCAGTCCATGACAATCCGCCTGACAATTGAGAAAGCGTGCGACGTTAAGTTAGTGTGTCAAAAGATACTTCACCATCATGAACACTCCATTCGTGATATCGCAAGATTAGTAGGGAAACTTGTCGCATGTGAGCCAGCTGTACCACATGCAGCTCTCTTCTACAAACCTTTAGAGTACCGCTAAAGGTAATTTTGAAGCGTTAATGACACTGTCGAGATTAACACGCCAAACACTTTCATGGTGGATAGACAATATAACAACAAGTGAGAAACCTGTCCATCGAGGACAGCCTGACATTTCTCTCGAATCAGATAGTTCCGGTTCCGGCTGGGGCGGAGTAGTTCGCGACGACCCATCACTACAAACTGGTGGACATTGGTCATATATAGAACAATCCAAACATATCAATTACCTTGAATTATTGGCCGCATTCTTAACGCTCCAATGTTTCTGCGGTGACAAGTCGGCAGTGCATGTCTCCCTTTATCTTGATAATACTGTGGCCGTGAACTATATTAACAATATGGGTGGCAAAAAACCTGAATTATCACAATTGACTCGTGATATATGGTTATGGAGTATCCGACGTAATATCTGGCTATCGGCTTGCCACCTTCCAGGATCTCAGAACACTCGCGCCGATAACCTGTCCCGCAAACTATCAGATGACATGGAATGGCATCTGGCGGCAGATATTTTTGAGGATCTTTGCCTACGGTTTAACAGACCGTGTGTAGACCTCTTCGCTACAAGAGTCAATACCCAGGTTAACTCCTACGTCTCCTATCTACCCGACCCTACTGCGATAGCCATAGGTGCTTTTACAATACCTTGGTCAAATTTTCATATGTGCTATGCCTTCCCTCCTTTCAGTGTGCTCGGACGGGTCCTACAGAAAGTGGAGGAGGAGGAGACGCCAGACATTCTACTAGTAGCACCACTGTGGACCACACAACCTTGGTTCCCAGCCCTCCTTCGACTACTCATCGACAACCCAGTGATACTTCCCAACAGCAGGCCGATTTTACACCTGATCAACAAACCCGGAGCTATTCACCCTCTGCAGAACTTGAGACTGATTGCCTGCAGGTTATCCGGGAAAGTCTCCAAAAACGAGGAGTTTCACAGAAGTCTGCAAACACTATCATCTCCGCTTGGAGGGAATCAACTAAAAAGCAATATGGGGTCCATTTCCGCAAATGGATGTCATTTTGTAGTGGGAGACAGACTGATCCACTTTGTCCATCTATCTCAGTGTTTTTAGACTTTCTACAAGAAATGTTTGACAGACACTTGAGCTATAGCTCAATTAATACCGCCAAATCATGTGTTAACTCTCTGTTGGAAATAGCAGGGACACAAAACTGCATTTCTAACAATCTGGTGAAGCGTTTCATGAAAGGAATTTTCCAACAACGCCCAGCTTTACCTCGATATCCAGCTACGTGGAGTTTCTGTAGTATTAGACTTTCTGGAAACTTTAAACCCTGTACATAGTATCTCTTTCCGCTTATTATCTTACAAACTGTTAATGTTGTTAGCTATATTGACTGGCCAACGTTGCCAGACTTTTCATTTATTGGATATAAGAGACATCAGTGTTACAGCAGATAGTGCTCAACCCGTGTTTTCTCAACCACTAAAACAAACACGGCCAGGACATCACCTGGAACCAATTTTGTTACCTGCATTTCCGCAGGATCACAGGTTGTGCATTGTGAAAACCTTAACAGCATATCTGGCAAGAACAAAACCGCTCCGTGATAACCACACACAACTATTTCTCTCGATAATTGCACCACACAAACCAGTATGTAAACAAACACTTGCTAACTGGATAAAAAATGTGCTGGTTTTGTCAGGGATAGATGTGTCAGTGTACAAACCCCACAGTACCAGGAGTGCATCCACATCAGCAGCACATGCTGCCAGTGTCCCCATCAGCACTATTTTGCGGACAGCTGGATGGTCAAATGACAGTGTGTTTTTCCGTTTCTACCAACGTACAATTGACACTTCGACAAGTACAGTTAAGACTACCAATCTAGCCACGGCAGTCCTACAACAACACATGTCTAGTTCATGAGTGTATATAAACTTTACCTTTGCTTTGTTCATGTAACCTGAAATTATGATGTGGACAGCAAAATACACATTGTAACAAAATTCCTTTTGTTGGTTTTTACTTCATATCCAATAGCTGCACATGAATATTCAGCTCTGAAATCTCATTTGGACCCTAAGTAGGTTAAGTTCATGGAATTGGAAATTAAATGAGCTTTCTTCCGAAAGGGTTCAATTGCCCAGCCCATTTATTCACATATCAAATCCCTCCCCTCATGGAGTTATCCTGAATATTCATTTGCTTATATTACCTGCTCTAAAGACTGAATCACGTGATCTCTGACGTCATCTCAATTGAACCCTAAGTAGAAGGTAAGTTCATGGAATTATACTCAAATTTCACTTTCGGAAGAAAGCTCATTTAATTTCCAATTAGATACTGCCTGTGAAATATCGTTGGCAATGGAGACAGCCGCACGGGACGCTAGTGAATTACGCTCAGGAGGTGCAGCAACTGTCCATTAAGTTTCTACGAAATATGTGAAACGAAATCCCAAGGTTAACAGTCAGGAAAAGAAGAAATGTTTTCGCTGCAATGCTACATCGCACCATCGTAACCAATGTTATTTGAAGGATAAGGAGTGTTTTAACTCTCACAGAACCGGACACTGTAGGAAAGTCTGTAAGCAGAAAAAGGACAGTAAGGTTCATATGATTACTGACGATGAGGACGATGAGGATTGCATCGCATCCCTGGAAGTGATGTCAGTGGAGAAATCTAAACATGACGCGATTATGTTAAAGCCAAAGCTAAATGGTGTAGAGGTGAGCATGGAGTTGGATACTGGCGCAGCGGTTTCAGTTATGTCAAAGAAGGCTTATGAAAATCACTTTCCTGGTAAATTGAAAACTCTGACACATACTGATGTGTGTTTGAAGACATATTCTGGTGAGAAACTCCAGCCATTAGGTGTTGCTAAGGTGAAGGTTGAGTACAAGGACCAATGTAAAACCTTACCCATATATGTAGTACAGAAAGGTGGACCAACACTATTTGTATATCTATTACTATATCGCCGACCAGGTTAAACCACCTACCCAAATGCAAACTATCTTGGACAAGTAGAAGGATGTATTTGGAGATGACTTTGGAATGGTAAAAGGGGTCAAGGCCAAACTTAATCTCAAGAGTGAGTCAACGCCTAAGTTTTGTAAGCCGAGGCCAGTCCCATATGCTATTCGACCGAAAGTAGAGGCCGAGATTGATAGTCTTGTTGAGAGTGGTATATTGATCAAAGTGAACGATAGCGAATGGGCAACTCCGATTGTACCCGTGGTGAAGAAATCCGGGAAAATACGCCTATGCAGTGACTTCAAGGTCACCGTAAACCCAGTCCTAGAGATAGATCAATATCCTTTAGCACGAATCGAGGATATCTTCGCAGCACTCGCTGGAGGGAAGCACTACACTAAGTTGGATCTTCGGCAAGCTTACCTTCAAATGGAGGTTGATGAAGACTCTCGTCATATGTTGACAATCAACACAGAAAAGGGCCTGTGCCAATTTAACCGGCTTGTATATGTTATCGCCTCAGCGCCAGCGATTTGGCAAAGAACAATGGACACAATATTACAGGGCATACCAGGGGTAAGATGTATCATAGACGACATGATCATCACAGGCAAAACCACTGCAGAACATTTGCAAAATGTGAGTTCTGTGTTAGAGCGACTCCAACAGTACAACCTGAGGGCAAACTTGGAAAAATGCGAGTTTTTCAAGAACCGTGTTTCCTTCTGTGGACATGAAATTGACAGCAAGGGACTACACAAGACACAAGAGAAGATCGAGGCCGTGTTAAAGGCTCCTGAACCGACAAATGTGACAGAATTGCGATCCTTTCTGGGTATCGTCAACTATTATGGACGTTTCATGAAGAACCTCTCCGCAACACTCCACCCTCATAAACTGTTACAGAAGGACTGCAAGTGGGAGTGGAATGAGGAATGTCGAAACGCGTTTGAGAAGATCAAGCTTGTGGTAACATCGAAGGAAGTCCTCACACACTACGATCCTACACTGCCACTGAGAGTGGCAAGTGACACCTTTCCAAAAGGCTTGGGAGCCGTGCTCTCTCATGTAATGGCTGACGGAAGTGAGCGGCCTATCGCCTACACCTCGCGTTCCCTGAATCAAGCGGAAAAGAACTATGCGCAAATTGACAAGGAGGCTTTAGGAATAGTATGGGCAGAGAAACGATTTCACATATACTTATTTGGACGTCATTTCACCATGATAACGGATCATCAGCCGTTACTATCCATCTTCAATCCTCGGAAAGGGATATCCACAACATCAGCGGCACGACTCCAGAGATATGCGTTATTTCTCTCGGGATATGATTATACTATCGAATATAAGAATACGAAAAGACATGGCAACGCGGATAGTCTTTCACGTATGCCAGTGAAGTCCACAGCAAATGAACCCGAAGTGGAGGAACTAGATGCTGTAGCATTGTTGAACTTGTCGCAGTTTGAGACACTTCCAGTTACTCATGACCAAGTGAGACGCGACACACTTCGAGACCCGACATTGTCATCAGTGTACGGATGTGTAATGTCTGGTTGGAATCTTTTTTTTTTTTTTTTTTAAGTTTAGAAAAATATTTATTCCCTCAGCAATTAATTTGGAGGAGGCTGCCAGGGTTGAGGAGCCCTGGGATCAGCCTCCGTACAGATAAGTGCCATCATGCAGGATGCCTCTCATTCATCATACAAACACACTTCCATGTAGACACTTACATGTAGCCATTAGAAACAATAAATATTTTGGTTAACCTAATTTAAATAGACAGACATAACAAGTAGAAATATTTACATAAACAACAAAACATGGTAAACAAGCAGGACAGACATACAAATAGGTTGTACAGGTGACATTCTAGACAAGAGATATCAAACAGATAGACTAGATAATAGACATAAAACAAACAAAAACAAGAAAAACAGTGTAACATAGTACAGTGCTAAAAAAAATGTGATACTTATCTATTTTGATTTTTTTTTAGGAAAGGAACAGGAGTGTTGACTATCATTACTAAGTAAGCAGCTTTTGAGAGAATTATGTGTGAGGATTAGATTCTAATAGAGTTGACCACTTTCTCCAAAAGGTTTTAAATTTCTCGAATTCATTTTGATTTTTCGATATATACGTTTGCACTTGATAAGTTTCCTTAATCTCATTTAAAAGTGCAAGTATAGATAAGCTACTTTTAAGACATTTTGTTTTATATATATAATATTTAATGATTAAACTTATCAGATTGTCAACTGCATCCTTTGTTTTATCATTGCTTAAGAAACCAAAAAGGAAAGATTTCTTATTTAATATAAAGTTAATACGAAAAATCTGAGACAGTCTCTCAAAGCTAAGTAACAGTCGTATCACCTCTTGACAATCCCATAAAATGTGTTCAATTGTTTCTCTATTTGTTTTACATAATGAACATAATGAGGTATCAGATAAACCCATTTTAAACAACACAGAGTTGGTAGTCAAAATGTGGTGATAAATTTTATATTGAAACCATTGAAATTTGGTATTTTTAGTGACTTTAAAAGGAAGTATGTAGATTTGTTTCCATGTGTCATCATTAATATCGTAGTTAATCCATTTTAATTTACCTGTGGGTGTGACATTATTTTTACTTAAAACATCATACATGTCTCTGGCTCCCTTCTTACTTTTTAGGATAATTTCTAAACTTAATGGAATATAAGGGTATTTTATAGATACGTGTTCATTATTTTGTTGGTATTTGTGTAGTGCTTTTGCTATTACTGATGTGATTCCATGATACTTTAGAAAGTAGCACCTAATATTATATTTATGTTTGAAAACTTCATAAGAAAGACACTTACCATTATCACCAACTATATCATTAATAATCCTTAACCCTTTTTGATACCAATCATTGTAGAATACAGTTTTATGTGCTATTTTTATATCATTATTGAACCATAATGGAGACTTCAAAAGGGATTCATAGTTATTACTACTGCTAGACTGAATTACTTTCAGCCATGATTTTAGTACATCTTTCCAAAATATATTTTTAGTTTTCTTAATGTTGTCATGAATTAAATCACTTCCACAATTACTAAGTATATTACTGTTTAATTTAGCATGAAGAATATTTCTCCACTTGCCTTTTCCAAAATGTAATCTACGAATCCAAACAGATTTTAATGAATTTATAAAAGAAATAATATGTATCATTTTTAGTCCCCCATCTAAATATTCTTTAATAACAATGTCTCGTTTAACCTTATCAACTTTACTATTCCATAGGAAATGGTATAATTCTGTGTTAAGAGTCTTGATAAAGGTTTCGTCAGGATTTGGAAGTGAAATAAAAAGATGATTTAGTTGACAGATTACCAAAGTTTTAATTACTGTTAGTCTTCCAATTGGAGTAAGTAGTCTTCTACTCCACATTTTAAGTATACTTTTGATTTTCACAAGTTTTTTATCATAGTTTAATTTTGTTATTTTATGCAAATCTACATCGAAGTCTATCCCTAAAACCGAGAACTTTGTATTTCCCCATTGTAGTCTCCATTCAGGAAAGAAAGTATCATTACTATATTTTTTACTTCCTATCCATATAACCTCAGTTTTTGATTCGTTTATTCTTAACCCTGATAGTTTTGCAAAAAAATCTAACTCCTTCATTGTTTCTTTTAATGATATTTCTGTACCATCAAGAATAACTGTGGTATCATCTGCATATTGAGATAATAAAATTGGTTCCCCATCTATTGATATACCTTTTATTTTTCTATTATTTCTGATTCTAAGGGCCAAAATTTCAGCACATAATATGAATAAATAAGCAGAAATAGGATCACCTTGTCGACAGCCTCGTTTCAAGTCGAAAAAGGGAGATAAACTACCACCTTGATTTATTGCAGATTTAGAATTATTGCGCAAAGTCGTTATCCATTTTCTCATACTAGGTCCGAAATTAAAAAAGAGTAAAACTTCATCAACAAATTTCCATGACACAGAATCAAAGGCTTTCTCAAAATCTATAATAAGTAACAGGCCAGGAAGATCAAATTCTTCTGCATATTGCATCATATCATAGATTAATCTTGTGTTTTCTCCCATGTACCTCCCACTAATAAATCCAGTTTGATCCATATTTATTAATTTATCTAATACAGTCTTAATCCTACTTGTGATCACTCCAGATGCATTTTTATATACAGTATTCAATAGAGAAATTGGTCGCCAGTTTTTAAGAAATTGCCTAGGTTTATCTCCCTTAGGTAAACATGTAATAATGCCCTGTTTCTGTGTTATAGAAAGTTCGCCAGTTGAGTATCCAAAATTGATTGATCTTAATATAAAATAACCAATATTTTTCCAAAAGCATTTAAAGAATTCAACTGTAAATCCATCTGAACCAGGGCTTTTGTTATTTTTCATTTTCTTCAAAGTCGCAGCTGCCTCATGATATTGAATAGGTCCTTCTAACATATTACATTCTTGATCATTCAATTTTGGAATCTCAACATCTTTTCTAAAAATTGTGTTTAAATCAACCCTCTCTGTATTATCATAACGATCATATAAAGATTTATAGAATTTGGTAATTTCAATTAAGATACCATCTTGGTTTGAAATAATTACTCCATCATCTTTTTCTATTTTAGGTATGATTTTATTAGTAAAATTTCTTTTTTCTAGGTTGCAAAAATAACTTGTCGGTTTTTCCCCATCCTCTATCCATCTTGCCTTTGATCTGATAATACTACCCTTAAGTTTCTGTTTTCTGCTCTTTTCTAAGTCAGCCTTTTTTAACTCTAAGACATCTAATGGTATATTTTCCCTAGCCTCTAGCTCTGCTATTTCTTCCCTTAGTTTATTTTCTATTTGACCTCGTTCCTTTTTCTTGAAAGAGGAGTATGAGATAGTTTTCCCCCTAATTTCCATAAGTAGTGTTTCTAAAAATAGCTGATCATTTATTATAAAGTTTATATCATTATCATGTATTTCATCAAGTTTAGCAAAATTATAGACTGGTATAGCGTATTGTTTTTTTTACTTCATGTATTGTTGATTTTACAAGGTCTAAATGTTGAAAGTCTTCTAAGAGTGAGTTATTAAATTTCCACAGACCTTTCCCCTTTTTGAAATCATTGAATTTTATCTTCATTATTGGCATTGAATGGTCAGATCTATAACTAGGTTCTATATTTACTTTCTCAACACTAGATAATAGATTTTCTGATATTAAAAAAAAATCTAAACGGGTTTAGTTTCCTCCATGAGTATCGTTTTCTATCAGGGTAATGTTCTCTATACACATCTGTAAGATTATAACTCTCCATAATTTGTATTACCTTATCCCTAGACCTTGGATTATTGATATGCTTATAATTTTCATAATCTATGCTAGGTTTTAAAACTAAGTTGAAATCCCCACATATTATCTCTGATTCGTTACCGAAATCCTCAATAGTGTTTGCTATGTTTTCAAAAAAAATTGGTGTATCTGTGTTTGGTGCGTAAATTGTAATAAGTGTAATCTGTTTTCCATCAATAGCTATATCCAATGCCAAAAAATTCCCAGTATCGTCTCTTTTCACTTTAAAAACTTTATGTTCAAAATTATTATTTAACAATATTGCAACCCCTCTTGAGTTAGAAGAAAAGGAACTAAAAAAACAATCATATCCCCATTCTGACCTTATTCTATTTTCAATCTGATGCGTGAAATGTGTATCTTGAATACAATAGATCTTGTATTTTTTACTTCTAAAATATGAAAAAAACGTCTTTTCTTTTATCCTTATTCCCAAGGCCCTGGCAATTAGCTGAAAGTATATCAATTGTATCCATATTCAATAATGATAGTTTTAATTACTGATTGCTTACTAAAGAGAAAGAACATAATCTTGAAATGTTTTAGAGAAGGTAAAGAAAATTCAGCACTGACACATGTTACAAACATAAATAACACAAAAGAAACAAACAGATTATAACATCCAATACTTATCAAGAGTGACTCCCTCATAGTTAAGCCTGCAGCTATGTTAAACTATGACAATTTAAGGTTTTATTTTAATAAATAATGCATTTGTACTGTACAGGATCCGTACACTTCATGTGCGAAACATATCTCTCAGACTACTAAGATATCAAAAGTTATTTTTCATTAGTATTTAAGCAAAGGGCATACGTCGGAGACTAAGCATCAATATTAAACCCCCATCATGCTAATCGCATCAATGGATAATTGATGAGCAGATACCAGAGAGCTTGAGATATCCTGTGTTATACATATACATTATATATTACAGGGAGATGCTAACATTTTAATACAATGCCTTTCTAGGATTAATCTGGGTTATTAGTTGCAACTAAACTCCCTTTGGTAGTTTATGTATCCCTGTAACAATTATGTTCATAGCATGATAGAGGTTAAAGAAAGTGCAGTCCAGAAGCACACATGCACGTATATTAACCACACGTGCGCCTGCCCACAATCAACATTCCCATCTACATAAACAGCAACCATCAGAACAACTTACAGAAAGAAATATTTTAACAGCTAACCCGGCCTTTTATACATATACATGTAGACAGAAACAGCAAATCAACGGACACGCGCTCATGTAGCCAATAATATCAGAAGGATTTCTTTTAACAACACGGTATATAATGTCAGTTTTCACAACATAAATACATGTACATTTGTGAGCGAAAATGGTAATAAAGTCATGTGTAGCTAGAGGGTACAACAGGAATTATTAATATTTTTTTTTACAATGATACATTTTGTATTTAATTGATTTATATACGGAGATCAGCTAATTATATGTAAATCAATAATTTTGAACTTTATATGGATTATATATAGGGTCGTCATATTTCATGTGGTTGACGAAGGGGTGATGCACATGCATTGGACATAGTGATATGGCAAATTTAAATATCAGATTCAAGTGTAAACAAACATACAGTCTTTGGAACATAAACTTTCAACTTACTATGTTCCTGTTACTTCTTCAGTTTGTCGTCAAGATTGTCATAAATATCAAACATTTTCCGTTCTCCTTTCACAGTTTTACCATACACTCGCGAGTTGAAATACCATGCAGATTCAATCCGCTCGTCTTCATACAGTCTGTGTATAAGTTCAATATTGAGTTTAGTAACATCCTCGCGTATGTTGTAAGTTAGTCTCAAACTTTTGTCTTTACGAGCCTTCATCACACGGTGTTTAATGTCATTACGTGCAAACTTCACAAGCACTGGTTTGGTCTTGTTGGTGGTTTTGCCTGGGATCCTGTGACATGCTAGTATTTCCCATGGTTTGATCTCAATCTTAGCTTCCTGCTTAAATTTCTCACAGAAGGCTTTCTCTAGGTCTTTGTCTGGTATCCTGTCATCCATGTTCATTACTTTTATTGATGTTTTCCTACTATATTGTTCATTATAATTAGCCATGGACATGGCCTTTTCTGCAAGTTTATTTGATGTGTTCACCTTTGTAGTAGAAGTCTGTATTTCTTTTCTCTGTTGAACCACCATTTCTTTCAGCCTTTCGTTCTCCATGTTCAGTCTATCTAATTCTTTCCGAATCACACTAGTTTCTTCTCTCACTTTCACATGGATATCTTTTGTTATAGCCTCATGGAAATTATGGAGTAATCCATTAACAATGTCTGTCACTATCACTTTGAGGTCCTCAGTTTTCACCATTGTTTTCATAATGATTTCCAACTTGTTGTTAATATCCTCTATCTCAAGGACTTGGTCTTCACTGTCAGTACTATTGGTGACTATTCTAGATCTTTTAATGGGTTGCCGGGTAGTGCTAGAATCCCTGGTCAAGTCTTGCTGGTTTTCCTCACTCATGGTGAACAGGTAAAGTACACTGTCTCTTTAGAGGTGTTAGCTATACAGGTAGGTATAATCCCTGAACACAAATCAGCACTGCCCAATTCCACAAAGGAATTTGCATAAAAACACCAAATTGCAAACTTTCCGGATGGAATTATGAGTCCAATGTAATATATGTTATGTACAGTGATGTTCTAAACAACTTCATACCAAAATCAAGAAAATCCATCTGATATAAACCAATAAAAGTTACCAAAATTGTCAGAGCCACAAACTACACACCACTCAGGTGAGCTGCCATCACCTCTCTTTTTAACATGTGTCATCATTAATATCGTAGTTAATCCATTTTAATTTACCTGTGGGTGCGACATTATTTTTACTTAAAACATCATACATGTCTCTGGCTCCCTTCTTACTTTTTAGGATAATTTCTAAACTTAATGGAATATAAGGGTATTTTATAGATACGTGTTCATTATTTTGTTGGTATTTGTGTAGTGCTTTTGCTATTACTGATGTGATTCCATGATACTTTAGAAAGTTGCACCTAATATTATATTTATGTTTGAAAACTTCATAAGAAAGACACTTACCATTATCACCAACTATATCATTAATAATCCTTAACCCTTTTTGATACCAATCATTGTAGAATACAGTTATATATTACTTCATTTTTGGTTGGAATCCTGATATCCGTAACAGCGAGACGGAGGCCTACTTTACGAGGAATAATTAGTTGACTGTACAACACGGGTGCCTCCTGTGGGGTATTAGAGTGATAATCCCACCAAGGCTTAGTACACGTGTACTTGAGGAACTTCATTTAGGCCACATTGGTGTGGTGAAGATGAAGGCGTTAGCCAGGAGCTATATATGGTGGCCTGGCATCGACAAAGATATAGAAACAATGACCAAAAGTTGTAATGGATGTCAGAATGTGAAGCACGCACCACCTGCGGCTCCTATACACCCATGGGAATGGCCGTCCCAGCCATGGAGCCGTGTGCACATAGACTTTGCGGGACCGTTTCTTGGATCAATGTTCTTCGTAGTTGTTGACGCCATCTCGAAGTGGCCAGAAGTTGTCCAAATGAGGACAACTACGTCCGAGAAGACCATTGAGGTTCTACGCACTATCTTTGCCAGGAACCGAATTCCGAGACAGATCGTTAGCGACAATGGTCCTCAATTCGTCTCAGAGGAGTTTCGGAATTTCGTCGAATCCAATGGTATTCGGCACATAACATCAGCGCTGTACCACCCTGCTACAAATGGCCTTGCAGAGAGATTTGTACAATCATTCAAGATGGCCATGAAGTCCAGCGCCAAGGACCCTGGTTCGATCAACAAGAAACTCTCAAACTTTCTTATGGCATATAGAAATGCTGCACACGCAACGACCAACGAGACCCCGGCAAAACTGTTGATGGGAAGGAATCTCCCGTCTCGTATAGACCTGCTTAAACCCAACATACGCCGCCGCGTTGACCAACATCAGTGGAAACAGAGCGAGTCACGACAAGTAAATTGTCGAGTATTTGAAGTCGGAGACCGTGTAGCTACCAGGGATTATCGTGGTCAAAACAAATGGAAATATGGAACTATAGCTGAGAAAACAGGTCCAGTGTCATACAGGATCGAGATTGCTCCCGGCGTGTTATGGCGTAGACATCTTGATCAGATCCGTAGCAGTAACGTCACCAACGCATATGAGGAAATCAACGTACCTCCGTTGAGGGAACCAAACGTCACGGTGGAACCACCGAACGCGATTGTGATTCCATCTCAGATATCACAGGCGCCTCCGAATGTTATCGATATCCCACCGTCTCCGATGGAACATCAAACACCCGCGAAAGCGTCAATGACACCTGTTGACATATCAGCTAGTACTACTCCAAGACGAAACCCTCGACGAAACGCAGGAGTTCCTAGAAGGTACCAGGACTATGTTCCAGGATGAATTGGTGTGACAGACTTAACTCTACGCTAGTCCTATAGTAGGGCACAATAATCCCCGTGTGAGTCACTGGAACCAAGTAGGTTCCATTCCAAGTTATTTCTTTCTGTTTTGAAGTTTCATAGTAATAATGTGAATGGTGATCATATCTCTAGATAAAAAAAAAAATATCAGTGCTTATGACAATATTTAGTTCGTGGTTAGACGATATAGTATAATTTACATTCTCAGATAGAGTAATGTTTGAATCAAGTGAAACAGTGACATGCAGAGATGAACAGTTATAATTGTTTGAATTGACTCCGTTGATAGACAATGCTTATGTGGAACAAACAAGACTAAGGTGGAGGAGTGTTATAATTGTAACTGTTTAATAATTTCCGGACCGCGTTCCGGATCCTTTTGTTTGAGTATTAGTCGATGCCGCGCAAAGCATTGTGGGTTGTTGAATAAATGGTTTCGAAGTAATGGCGGTCTCCGTGTCATGCTGTCATGTTCATGTTGTAAATACACAACAGTTTCAGACCACATGATGGAATTACAGGATCCTTCTACCAAAGAAAAATTCAATCGTGCTGTGCATGTCAACCGTCTTAAAATTGCTCATGTTCGTGCACCTACCCTATCCAACTACTTTCGATGTGTGACTACATGTAAAGTGTCTGTTGGTGTGCAAACAAGTCTAGACCAAGACGCCTCTCAAACTGAGGAGAACAGAGAACATATCAGTTCCGTATTAACCAGTAGTCAAGAGGAGGGATCTTTGACTTCTGATAATGTCTCCGAGGAACAAACTGATTCTACTTCCCATGCATTACTGGTCACATCTAACACGGACCAGGACACCACTTCTGAACCTACGCCATTGATCTTACCATGTCGTCCCAGCAGACACCTACGAAAGCCTGTCAGATTCAGGTCTGATGAACATTTAGACCCAGATATATTATCCTTGTCAGATACTACAAGCTCATCGGAGGATAAACATTATAAAATTCGGCGTGTTCTGGCTCAGCGTGGAAGCGGATCCACCTCTGAGTATCTAGTCCAGTTTGCGGGGGAACCATCCCAGAATGCAATGTGGGTTCTTTTTGACTCTCTGAATTCTGCTGCCCAAAGAGCAGTCTTGGCGAAGAGACCCAAAATCATTGAATAAATTGTATTACTTGTACATATTTGTCGATGTTTACCAGAAATGTTATACTTGTAGAAATGTTTTTATATCTTTTTCCTTCATAGAATTTTTCTAGAGATATTTTTTAGTATTATGTTCTGCATTTATTGAAAGTTACATGTAATGGATCATTATTTCAATTGATCTTGCAAGCTTACGAACATCAGTTAAATATGTCTTGTATGTCAGTAGGCAACTTTTCACAATTTAATTTACATATTTTATAATGAACATACCATTGCTTGAATGTAGTTTCCCTACTTGATCTGATTTAATAACTCATTTTCATCAATATTATTCATTTGTATTGATGCAGAATCTATTGATGATTTTCCCTGTGCAGGTATAATTAATTGATGAGTATAAAGAATGGGTTATGATTGCTTGATATATATATATTTTTTTTCACACTGACTGTACTTTAAATGGATATTTTCATATGAATCGAATATTGCATGTACATTATTTTATATACAGTGAAAACAAGTTTTATTGACATCTTCAAGTATCAAGTCATTACTGAGAGACTAGTAGTGCAGCAACTTGTGAACTGATTGTACATGTATCATTTTCATTAACTTGTAGTTCTTGCATTATATAAGAAGGAATCGTTGATCATATAATTAGATTGATATGTTAGTACTAAACTTCTACTTCCTGACCAGTTCTTAAAAAAATTGCAAAGTAACAATTTTTTATTCGGCCAGGGGGGATGTTGTATACACCTAAGTATACTGGTCAGGTAGTATAAATTTAGCCCGTGATACTGATACGGAATCTGGTTTTGTTACGATTCCGGAATTCCAAATCCGGAGTCTGGCTCCGTTTGTAAATTATTGTTAGTTGCGTTATGTTGGTTTCAGGTTAATAAAATGGAGGGAAAACACGACACGTTCGGATGCTGTTTTAATTTAAAGATGTACCAACGGCAACCCTCACACCCACAGCCAGTGAATTATCCCCCGCCATTGACACAACACAGAGTGCATATGTCGAAAGTATGTTTGGGGCTCGATATGAAAGATCCCCGTTACCATGTGACTAACCAAACTTATAAATATAGGTAAATGCGAAAACCAACCAAAATCATAAGGAACACGTTTTGTTTGTTGTTCTGTCTATTTGTCAGCCAATGTCTTCAACCACGGGGACTTGCGAAGTAGCCATCTTGGATTTTTTGATGAAAAAGTGTTTCTCTCTGTGTACATATTCTCAACATACCGAGCAAATACTCTCGTTTTTTTGTTAATTATCTAAATAAAATCGAAAATCGGCAATTCAACCATAGGCTAATTCAACCCAACATTTGAAGACGTTCCTCCACTTACATTTTGATGATTTTTCCTCTCATCAATAGCATATTACGTACTATTTAATAGGATGAAAAACTGGTTTGCATCCAACGCCCATAAAAGGGTGTATTCTCTAAAAAAACACTGTTTTGTGTCTAAAATGTTATCATCGAAAATGGCATTTTTGAGATTGTTTCTTCCATAAAACAGCCAAATGGCGCGATGGAAACATGATTTTTTTTGTCACAATCATGCCATGAATGTATTCTTTACGTTGACTATCATGTGATTAGATTTTCATTAATATTTTACATAACATGCACATTTTATCAATACTTAGACAGCTTCTAAAAGATACAACTTTGAGGAGCCATAAAAAACAAATCAAGTGACCTAAATCTTTATATTTTATAGATTTGTGACCACAACGGCATAGGCAATGCACCACCAACAGGAAATTTGAATCAGAGAAGGGGCCGTTTTGGAAACCGGCCCTTTTATAGCTTAGTAACATGATTTAGCGAATCATGTCATAAACAAATTATTTCATAACATTACCTTGCATTATTGCTGTACTCTAAAAAATGATTTATCACACATTCAATAGTCATGCACATAATCCTGTCTCGCTACGAAATTATGTACTCATTTCATTAATGTCAATATAACAACATGAACACAATGACTTTTCTGTTATACTAAAATGAAAAAAGATATCAAATATTGACATTGATGACTTTACTTATATCAATAAATTATTTTACCTTCTCCAGCCATTCCAGAACTACGGAAGCGTATTCCGGCCACGCTGATTTTATTTTTAACTCGAAATTTCGAGATAGTAAGTCGAAATTTCGAGATAGTAACTTGAAATTTTGAGATAGTAAGTCGAAATTTTGAGATAATAAGTCGAAATTTTGAGATAGTAAGTCGAAAAATTTCGAAATTTTGAGATAGTACAGTACATAACTCGAAATTTTGAGATAGTAACTCGAAATTTTGAGATAGTGCAGTCTCAGCCGAAACGTAGATCAGTCTGGGTCACAGAGCTGAGCAGAGCTGGTAAGTCTGTTGCAAGTATACTTGGTAATTATTTTGAAAGAGTCATATAATTGACCTCTGAGTTTATAAGAATCCAAATATTTGTGCAAATGTATTGATCTTCATTAACAATTTTTCGAGGCGGTATATACATCTTACGTTAATTAAGTATTTGTAGTAAAACCTAATTACATATAATCGTAAAAAAAATAACAGAAGGTTGGACCACCCTAACCCCTTTCCCTACCCCACCACCTGCAATTTGATTATCATATACATCTATGGACATGACATGACTTGACATGTAGATATGGCCTACATAAAGTGGGAGTGGAGGAAGAGTCTCTGGTCAAAACTGGTATAATAAAAGTACTAAGAACAGCAAAGTGAGCTTATTAAGTGGCTACTTCATGGCTGGTTTGAAAGCAACAAAATACACAATATTTTTTTTCCGCAAGCTTATATTTATTTTGCGCATGTATTCAAGAAGCATCAAATGATGACTTTCTCGTGTACTTATATAATTCGAAAAACAGTGTTCGGTTGCATCGTTGGAGTCTACTTAGAGTTTGTAGAATATGCGGCATCCACCATCCATCGTGGTTTACATCACTACAGCGGTGAGAAGATAAAGAAAACACGTCAATAAATATAATTGAAATATATTAAATGTGATTTGGTATGTTAGTCAGTTTTATCATACCTTTGCACCTTTGCAAACGTTACTCTGTATGAACGTAATACCATAATGATCAAGTAAGATAGAATTTCGTCACATAAATACAAGCATAAATGAACAATTAATCAGTTCGACTGGAAAATGAATTACAATACATCGACACTCCTGAGGTAATCTACATGTACACATCCCAAACCATTACTAGCGTCTATCGATCTTACATGGACATGATAACACAATAGAAAAACAATGATATGGCGTCATGTCACATTTTTGTTCCTTATTAACTGATTTGTTCAAATATAAACCAATCTTCGGTGCGCTTTTTTGACTCATGTAAATATTTTCAATACTTTGGTGTTATATTTTCATGTAGGGTGGATTATTCGACACTCATAAACATACTCTAAAGTTATATTGTTTGATACATTTAAGGAATCATGACTGAAGAAGAGAAGAAATACTCTCATATTGAGTTTCTACGAAAAAGAGGTGTAGACGAAAGTCTGATAAAGGTTCTGGAAGAAGAAAAGGTACGCTAAGAAACTTTCTTAATACTGTAGATCGAACTATTCTGCTTTAGAGGGTATCAATACTAAGACTCGGTTGTACATGTTGTTTAACAATACAGGAAGATTTTGCGTTATGTATTTGTATTCACTCTCTACATAAAATTACCATATAAAGAGTATACATGTAAATCAACTACAACCCTGATACGTCCAACTGATGAGTTATAGTCATTTTCTAAGTCATAAGAAGGGGGGGGGGGGGGGGGGGGGGGGGGGGAGTGTGTAGAAAATGTCTTACTCCTTTGGTTGTTCCCAGTTGTTGTAGAAAATACCAGGACTGATGCGTTTATTAACCAATCAGAGCATCGCAACATGAAATATGCAATACTGCAGCAAAAGTAATTGACGTCAAATGTCATTGAAGCAAGAATTGCATATTAAATAAGTGCACTGTATTGAAACATGTTTATCGTATTTTACAGTTAAATTTATACTTGTCATAAGATATAAAGAAGTTTTAAGTTTTTAATCCTCGCGTTGTTTGTGTCGGTATAATGAAAAAGTTTAAGTATTGTTATATGAGGATAATACTAGTTTCTGGTTCCCCGGGACTAAATCTTTTCCCCATGGTGTATCCCAATGTTACAACACTTATAACCATAATAATATATATAATAATAATATAATAATATATAAGTGTATAGTTCAATTTTAATTCATGGTAATTCTTTCACTAGAGTTAATGACGGAAGCCAGTTAGGGTCACTTGGAAAAAAGATAATGTCGTTATAACGACATAGTATCTCGTAATAACGACTTAACTACAGTCGAACCTCGTTAACTCGAACTCGACCGGACCACGAAAAAACTTCGAGTTATCCGAGGTTTCGAATTAACCGAGATTACAGGTTTTGTGCAAAGGTTGGTCAGCATAAATATAAGTGTTCAATTTGTCCCGTCACTGATGAAAGTTCGGTGAAACGTCATGTGAATTTGCAAAATAACTATTTTTTATCTATATTTCGTTCTGTTGTTCATAATTCGGTTTTTATAAATCTAGGCAAAAGTTTTGTTTTGTTAGTACAAGAAACCAAAGACTTATCGTCTATATGCTTGATTGCTGAACCTTGTGAAAGAAAAACGATACAACATAGTCAAATTTTCAAATTTTTTCCACTTTTTAAAGTAAACATTTCAGCATTACACATACATGGAATACATATTTTACACAACGAAAGAAAGCACTGGCCATTTAAACTTACGTTTTCAACAACACCGACACACGTGTATAGATGAACAGGAAGTTTGTATTGCGCATGTACAAAATGTCTCACTGAGACAGTGCTTCACTGTGTTGGCATGAACACTCCGTAAATAAATATTTACGAGTACAACATATATTACAGAAGTACTCAAATTAAAACAAATTCAGTATGGTTTTCAAGCACCAACATCACTGTTTACGTCTGTTTACACGTCTGTCAATCGTGAGTTCGTGAATCTTTCTAGTACGGCTACATTAGCAATGGTTAACACCGTCATACACTCTCAATAATCACTATCACGCTGACACACATAGTCACTGAAGTAATCCATTATATAGAAGCTACCCTTAGTACCTCGTTGATAATTATCCCCATTGTTTGCCGCATTAATTGATTAATTAGGCGGCGGTCACCGTTACATGTGTACACCTGTAAAAACATTACGCCGGGTACCAGTCCTACGTTGTGATTGTGTTTTGTAGCGTAGTTCCGCTTCGGTGATTGTATTCGATAAGCGTTGACACCCGTGTCTGTTTAGTCGCCGAGACATAGGAATTACATAATGTGAGTAGAAAACTGTATGGTTAGGTTTAATTGCAAATCTTAATTGCTGTTTTAAATAAAACACCTTTCTGTAGCATGTTAGGTAGCAGTCGTTTGGTAGTGCCAGTACAGTTGTGCACTGCACATACAGGTCATTACGACGACTGGGTTAGTTTTGCGATTCGAAGATGTCATTTAGTTGTCGATCTCAAAATTAATACTTCGAGTTTTCCAACTATTTTATGAAGGATTTTTATTTCAGGAGCCGGATTTTAGTTCGATTTATCCGAGTTTTTCGAATTTTCCGAATTCGAGTTTACAGAGTTTTTATTACAATGATGTAGAAGGAATTTTGTCGGGACCGGGAAAGTACTTCGAGTTAAGCAGGGTTTTCGAGTTGTTCGAGTTAACGAGGTTCGACTGTATCTCGTAATAAAACGACATAGTATCTCTTAATAACGATAAACATTGTATCTATCTCGCAATAACGAGATACTGTACTACTAAAGTACCACTTTAGAAAGTCGTTATTACGAGATAGTTAACTTGTAATAACGACATACATTGTACTAAGTCTTTATTACGAGATAGTATGTCGTTATTTCGAAAGAGTATGTCGTTATTGCGAGTTAACTAAGTCGTTATTACGACATAGCTAAGTCTTTATTACGAGATAGTAAGTCGTTATTACGAGATAGCTGTGTCGTTATTACGACAGAATATTTCCCACGTGACACTAACTGGCTTCCGTAGTTAATCTTTTTCTATAAGTTACAAAAGATACGTGCTTTACTTTTAAAAGTTAACTTACGAGATTGAAAGAAATAACATATTTGGCGACCAGGAGTCGTGTAATCTGTTTCTACCATAATTATAAACAGCATAAAAATACAAATATTGGGCGCGTAAATGGGTAGGGAATCTCCGCGGGTCGATGACATTAACTGTTAAGCATTATGACGTCAACAAACGATTGCGCGGCATTCTGTCAAAGTTCATCTTCTCATCCAATGAAACAATGTTAAGTGCTTAATGAACCACGTGTGATTAATAGTTTCTTGTTTAACGACAGTAAGAACTTTTATACAGTAAGTTCAGAGTTGAATAACACGCGGAATCATGGTAGAATAAGCTATTTCTGATAACTTTAGCTTTAAATTTCGTCGTAAAAATGTCTCAACCTGATACATTTGTATAATTCATGAACGTTACCATTGCAACAAATTAATGCTATAACGTTTTTTTCCCATTTCTATATTAACTTTCAAATCAAACAAATGTTTTTACCGGTTTGGCTGACAAACAAATCATTTCTGGTATCTTTTGAAAGCTGTTATTTTATCTGCAAGTTTGCTAATCGAACGCTAAATGAAAATATATTAGTACTTGTAACATAATAATAGAAGGATCGGAGTTCGTGTTCAAAAACGGATTTCAATTCACTGTTAAAAGTAACATGAACTGTAAATCAAGTAATGTTATATATGCTCTTGTATGTTCAAATTGTTAAGATTTTTACATAGGCCAGACAGGTTGTGAACTGCGAAGGAGAATAACTGTACATAGACAACAAACCAAAAACGACGAGTTACATTTTCTACGTTTTCTGAATGTAAACAAGCATTTCGATTCTTGTTCTGGCGGGAACTTTAATGTCATTCCCATATACAAAGCATCAGAGGATACGATTGCAAGGGAAAACAAAGAATTAATGTTGATTAAAATGTTGAAACCTACCTTGAATAGTACAAACTGAATTACATGTACTTTTCTTATATTTTGCAAATTGGTTTGCATGTTTGTTCATAAACATATGTACACAGAGTTATTCATAAATTTACTGTAAATATCAATGTTTGGCTAGTAAAAGTGATCATGAGTGAAGATGACCTTTCATATCGCATTATAGCATCATTGTCTCAAAATCAAAGAACTCAGTAGTCATATGTAATTAGAGAGAGCATCCGAGTGAATGTTTTTGTTGACGTAACTAAGATCTTTATTGTGTGACGTTTTTATATTTTGTGACGTCATCGTATTGTCGACGTGTTTCGAATAAAATCATTTCCCCTGAAGAGCTACTTAGCGAAAGGCCTCGGGAATCTCCAGTCTTCTTTTATTTTTCATGTATTATACTGTCACACGGACTTTATATACATCTTTACTATATATATATATATATATAAAATGCTGAAACGTCTTGTCAGGTCACCTGACCCGAAGGGTCATGATGTCCTGTAGGTACCGTGCTTCGTCCGTGGTCGTCCGCCCTTCGCCGTCCGTACACTTTTCATTCAAACGACTTCTTTTCAATTACCAGAAGGCCTAGGGTGCTGATATTTGGTTGGTAGCATGCTGTGGAGTCCTACCAAGTTTGTTAAAATGAATGACCTTGACACACTTTCAAGGTCACAGGGGTCAAAAGTGTTAAAATATTCGAACGACTTCTTCTCAATAACCAAAATGGCCAGGGCACTGATATTGGGCGTGGTGCATGCTGTGATGAAGGGCTACAAAGTTTGTAGAATTGAATGACTTTGACTTAATTTCAATATCACAGAAATGTTATGTATCTTGTTTGGGTCATTGTGCATTAAGACAACAAGAAGCATTCACCTATGACTTAATTAGTAATTATAGCACTTAATTACTGTGACCTACTTTTCAACAATGGAATATTTTTTTCAATCAATTTTACTAATGAATGTTTTGATATGGATTATTACATGAAAATTAAGATGAAAAAATCCCCCCATAACTAATGAATGGCTCAGATCTGACCTTAATTTTTGGTCATATCATGACCGCCTAACCCCAAGGAATTCCTACACAAGAAATAAAAAATATCGGTCATGGCCGCCAGAAGGCCCAAATTGGCACTCCTCCGGTGTGAAGCATGTTTGGGCGAAAGAGAATCAATTTGTATAAACGGTGGGTCTCGGCCCCCATGGGCGAGAGGGGCGGGGCCCAATAGGGGAAACAGATGAAATTCTTGAAAATTCTATTCCTGCTGTTTAAATGATTGATTTTTGCTCAAATTTCATGTGAAGAATGTTTGGGTGAAGTGCTCAAGTGTGTTAGAGAACTTTCTAGTGATGAAAAGAAAAAAATATTCGTATGTAGGTAGTTGTAGTCAGATGACCGTTAAGGTCCACGGGCCTCTTGTTTTACTAATATTTTAGCAAATAACCTTTTAAACAAATTTTTTGTATCGTTGCAGATTGATATCGATACTGTGAATTTACTGGAAGAGGACAGTCTCTCGAAGTATCTGCCCAGGCTTGGTGATAGAGTTATGTTGAAGGATTATTGCAGATCCCACTCCAAGAAAACCACTGCATCGAAAAAGGACAGCCTTTTTACTATGCTAAAGAAAAAAATGAAACCCTTCGAGCAAAGGAAATACGACGATTCAGGCGATAGCAGGAAACCTTCGTGTTCTAAGCAGATAAATAAAAACGCCGTGAAGTCGTCAAGAAAAATAGAACTGGGGTGGATTCACGAGGGACGGACATTGAGAAAGACCAGCGGCGGAGGCACAAGGAAAGTTACATTAGACAAAAGATCAGTCAACCATGATATCTGTGAGAATGGGAAAAGCATTTTTTTCCCAGATGGAAAATCGCCAAAGGGGAATGCTGAACTCTTCAACTTCTCAGTTTTAGACTATCAAAGGGTGCTGATGCCAGACGGTGTAACTATTGGGGAAGTGCAAGATTTGTCCAAAATGTCCGGATATTTGAGGTTCTATATATCTACAACAAAGAAGCATGGACCTGAGTCTACAGCTACTCAGGAAACAGTCAATCTAGATTTCGGTGATGATGTGCAGCTACCCGTCAGTATGGAGAATAGTATTGATGAAACCATTATCTTCGCTCCATCTACCAGTACACCAACGCTCTCGATATTAGCAGATACTATTCCACTGTCAGGAAGTGACATATCCCTTCCTAGCCCTGTGTCCAACGGGTCCAATGATAGTCTAGAACGACTAATTAATGACCCTTTGCCGACTGATATAGTCCAACAGGCCATGGCTTTGGAGGGAATTGAAGAAAGATTCCAGCAAGATGGCAACCCAACTCAAAATGTGAATACGTCAGTCATCGAAATCAGAGTACATAGAGGGCAAGTTTTTAAAGACTTAATCTCTTTCTTTAAACAAAGCAGTGTTTGCATGGACAACAAATACGAAATGAAGATGGTCCTCCCAGATGGGAAGGTAGAAGCTGGTGAAGACAACGGTGGGATTTTTAGGGACGGTTTAAGTGAATTTTGGGAAACATTTTATGAGACATGCACCTTGGGAGAAACAGTGAGAGTTCCAGCAACAATCCATACTATGAAAGAGGACGACTGGGAAGCTGTATGCAAAGTCATTTATATCGGATTCAAACAGCAACAGGTTTTCCCAAACAGAATCGCCATACCATTCATAAGATATTGCATGACAGGGGATAGTAAAGGGACATCGTCGGAGGAACTGCTGTCAGTCTTTCTGGGGTACCTGGCCGAAATGGACGAGGAAGTGCTGAGAACAGCAATAGATGACTTCGACGCAGTAGAGACAGATGACCTCCATGTACTGTTGTCAAGTCTCGACGTTCGCACAAGTCCTACAAAGGACAACATAAAAACGGTGTTGACAGAAGTGGCGCATAAGAAATTAGTGCAAGACCCAGCATTTGTCGCGGACTGCTGGCGTCCTCTTTTCCGGGCGAAGATATGCTCACTGTTGAATTCTGATATTGATAAGCTGTACGCCTCCTTGACGCCGTCGGTTAAAAAACTGCTGTCTCTGCTGGTGTTCCCGGAGGAATCTGTTATGTCACGCGAGCAAATGGAAACGAAAACCCACTTGCAACGATTCATCAAAAGCTTGTCTGGCCCAATGCAAGAGAAATTTCTTCGATTCTGCACAGGTAACACGAACAAACTTTGCAAGAGTATCATAACGTTTTTTTGTTTCTTGTTTGCTTCAGATAAAATCATTATGGCCCCTAAACGAATGCCCCCCTCCCCTTCAACGTGCGAAGTTGGGGATATATTGTTTTTGTCTTATTATTATAATTTTTATTCTTCTTCCGCCGTGAACTTGTCCGACTCATTTCTGGAAGACTACTCGTCGGAATATAATGAAGCTTTTGCTTATCATGTGGCGTAATCCATGATGGCTGCGAAATAGTGGCTTCTGATTATTCGAAATTTAGATATATTGTCCAATTCTAATGAAAACTGGTCCGTAGGGATTTTCAGGGATCAGGAATTCAATCGCGCAGGTTTCATGTTCATTAAACCAATAACATAGACTTCTGATTGGTCGAAATATAGATCGATACTGTCCGATTTTGATGAAAATTGATATGTTGGGGTTTTAAGGGTTAAATAATTAAACTGTATGGGTTTCGTGCTCATTGGACCATAAAGGAAGCTTCTGACTGGTTGAAATTTAGATATTTTTCCGATTTTTCTAAAAAAAAAAAAAAAAAAAAAAATTAAATTCTACGAATTGCGGGATTCGTTTGGGTGACTTTTGAAACGCCCTGTTACAATTAGCACTTGTTACGGTGGTGTATTGGGGCAACTACAAATATTATTTTATCTTGAACGTAAAAGATATTATCGTGCATTTACAAGATGCAGTTAGTATCTTGTACTTACAAGATTGTTAAGTTGAAGATACAAGATGGTATCTTTTACATACAAGATAAAAATTTTGAATGTTGCAGGAAATAGGTGTTCGTTGTTACTCAATAAATTGATATTGTTTCAGTCGGGCCGGCAACAAAATATTGGATTTATTGGTTTTCGTCTTTATATAAGCCAGAAAGTTACTGCTAACAATATCAAAACATTGTGATTTTCGGAAAATTTATCATATACGCAGCCCCTTCATTAACAAAGTTTTTTAAAATGAAATTTCAGCGACAGTTATCATATTACTCCTTTGAAGTAAATTTGCAGAGTTCATCTTTCGAAAAATAAGAAAATAGCATGCTAAAGGCAGATACGTTTTAAGTATTAATTTAAAAAGACAACTATAAGTTTTCAAATTAACAATTGCATTGCCAACTTTTTCTTTTAGATGTGTATGTATGAACAGAAAAACAATTAATCCCATTCAACTTTTTTCAGGGTCAAACATTGTGATCAGAGAATCAATAACGATTCGATTCATCGAGCCAGCGTCTTTGTTTAGTCGTCGACCCGTTGCGCATACATGCGGATGTGTTCTGGAACTGCCCTACAACTATCAGAATTATATTGAGTTCCGCCAAGAGTTCACTGCTGTGCTGGAATCAAATATCTGGATTATGGATTTTATTTAGTTTGAAATATTCAACAAAAATTGTTGAAATATTAATATTTCCAACTGAAAAATAAACGTTGATCGTTAAGGGACAATCAGGTTGTATTCTCCATTTGATCCTTGACAGTTACTTCTTTTTTTTTTCTTTGTATTTCAGCTATGAAAAGTTTTGTTGTTCTGTATACAAATTTCCTGCCAACTATGCTGGGTGCATATTTGATAGTGTGGGATTGTTTTAGGTCACCTTTACTCACTGTGACCTGTTGTGATAGTTGTTGTCTTTTAACGTGTTAATTTTATAAAGTCTTTCTCAAGAATTCTTGAAAGTCCGAACTTGTTTCCAGGTGAATCTCTATTGTTTATGTGGATTGAACAAGCCTTTCAAAACACAAACCTCTACAAAATACTGTCAATTGTTATAGCGGTGACCATATAAGTCTTCTTGGAATGCTTCCAAAAACTTCGCTTGATTAAATGACAGAGGTTACTCAGTATTATTTCATAAAATATAGACTGATAAGGAAGTCTGTTGTGGAATTACAACTGGGTCAAAAGGTCCCAGTTCGATGGTTACTATTGCTAAAAAAGTTATTTATGGCAAAGATATAGTTTCCAAATTATCACTAGGAGTGACAGATTTGATTGAGTATTTTTCACAAAATTTTATTTTTATTTCTAAATTTATGAATGACTAACGATTCACGGTGCCTTGCATGTTCTATTTGTACATCATCCACTCTTTGGGCATTAAATTCCGAACAGGTATACTCGTGTACATGTTTTGTTGTTTTATTTGATGTGTTTAGTGGATACACCGTATTTATCCGAAATATCCAATGAAAAAGCAGTTTTTTGCACAATGGTCCAACTACTTGATTTTTGGCGGGTGTGGTGTAAAATGTGAGCACAAATCGTCAATAATTATTTGGCTTAAGTTTAAAATCTCGTGGGAAATATGGCATCAAAAGTGTTTGTGAGGTGAACCCACACATTTTGTCCCAATTTCCCATAACTTTCCAAGCTAAAATAGACTTACTCCAACTACTGGAGTGTAGCTCTAGAAACTTACACGTGTAATACGTTGCTTAACTAATGTCTGTTAACGATTCATCAGAAATCGAAATTATAAAAGACCATATTAGATCAGGAAAACGAGATCTCAGAGGGATCTAGACTCTGTTATCTAGACGCCCTACCATATCAAATGATCTAAATCAGATCTGTGTAAGACTGATATTATCTCTATTTGTTTCACCATTTTTACATAACTTTCGGTCAGCACATCTTGAGAAATAGAATTAACAACTGTGAAATCAATATCTGTCAGACATATTGAGTTTCCTAATTGGTCTGAAGAGGACACAATTCGTAAATACACAAAACAAGGAACCTAAACATGCAATTTTAGAAAGATCCATTATACAGTTGTTGAGATATGAAGGATCTAAAACGAGTATTCATGTATTATTGAATTTATAGAATGAGTATATTATATTAATTATGAAGCTCGCCAGAGGCTCGTTTCATATGAAATTAATACATGTATAAGAGTTCTATAAATTCAGTAATACATCAACACGAGTGTTAGATTCTATTTGTTATATCATTCAAAACAACAGAAAAAACCTATGCTTAACTTTATATTGACCTTTGACCTGCTTTACACGGTTTCAAAGTATGCAAGTGAAAAGTATGTCATATTTATCACTTTTAGTCAGTTGATTGAGCCATGCTACATATGCTAGAGCGACTGTACTTTTTGCACTAGAAAAAATGTCAATCTTCTTCCCAAAAATCAAGGTCTTGCTCAAGCCACGTGGCATTGACTCAACCATAACTTTCGACAGGCCAGCTATGATTCGCATTGTTAACAATATCGAACAGCTTCCAAAGGTGTTCGATATTGTTAACAATGTCCTTCCGGAAATTATCCAAAAAGTAAGTTCAGTGAATAAAACCTGCAGGTGCATTTTTCAGTGCTGTTTGAAAAAAAATATGTAAACAAAAACTGTAATAACAGTTGTATCACAATTTGTAAACTTATAAGCTTAAATGAAAATGAAAATTTTATAATTAAAACCAACTCGAACAATTCATCACTGTTCTTAAAATTATCCTGAAATAACTTCAATCAGTAAAAGGAGGGCATCCTCGATTTCCAGGGGTTACGCTCGCTTTCGTTCTCTACACCCTGGATCATTTCATGGCAAAATTGAAGGTAATACTACTTATAAGAAGGTTTTTCAGGATTAAAATTAACCAAGCACCTTTGCGACTAGTCGTGAAACTTATTGAGATCCCTGATGATGTAGGTTTGATATATTTTACGGTCGTGGTTATATTGTATTTACGCCTAGTTACACGTTTTATTACATACATATATACTTCTAGTCCAATAATGGCAATTTGCTAAGAATACATTCAAAAACGTTTGGTGAGATTCCCCTCGGTCTGATCATTCGGAACCCTTCTACACTTGTCAGCACATATATACTAGTATGTATACAAGTTTATGCCGTTTCCGGTGGGTTGAGAAAAAGAAACTCGTTCAGTCAAATAAGTGTATGTATGGCTACATATTTCGCTAATACTGAAAGTCAGTAGCATCTCTATACTTGCAGAAAGATCTCAAGATATTTCTTAATTCTAAGCACCAAAAGTTTGAAATTATTCTATTTTCATTGTATCTCCTGAGGCACACACTCTCAAAAATAGTCAACGTTTTTAGGTGACGTTATCAACTTGTTTTATTTCGGAATTAAGAATAAATCGAGGGCAGACGTTTTGTTTTTTTTCTCCCGTCTTTCACAGGCTTGTCGCCTTTTTTTTCCTTTCAAGATTTCTTGGTCAACCATCTGGGTATGACAGATACCGCGCGCGATAATTCTAGACGGGAAGTGAACTGGAACTACTTCTGTAATCAACATCGTCTGCTGTAAATAAATTGGGATATTGGGAACATCCCCTAGAATATCGAATCAACTGCGACATTCAGAGAAATTCCTAACCCTTGGGATATACTCTTTAGTCGTTATATAACCCTCGGTATAGCCCTGGGAGTAATATGATCTATCAGACAGAAAAAGACTTATGATTTCTGGTCTAGATCAAGGACTAGCAATCGTAGTTCTGAGATTGAAATTTCTCTGTCTTACAATACCATTAGCGATGGATTATTTGTCTCCTATAACTACGTAAAATAATACAATTTACAACAAATTTGTTACCTATTTGATGCGAAATTATGTGGAAACAAGAATATCGCCCTGTGGGTTGGAGACTTCTTCATTAAACGCTTAAGGTGGGGGAACATTCTATTAATCATATACCATTAAAGTGACGATGGTAAATTGTAATAGGTCATTTGATTTTATAATGTTTCACTCCTCATTATACTTAACTGCTCCAAAAAAAAAAAAAAAAAAAAAAGAAAGAAAGCAAATTGGAAACGCAAATACCTCGAATTAGTATACATCCCTTTAATGACCGTATTCAGATTAAACATTGTAGGTTGAATGACAGTTTCAAAGTGGATATTATCACAATCTTTGAAAGAATAAAGTGCAGGGAAACCCCCAGATATTGATGATGTTTTATATGGATTATGAATAAAGAAATATGTATATATATATATATATATATATACTGGAGGTCCATAGGATACGTTTAAAGGTTTTCTTGTATGATAGTTCTTAGCTTTTTGTACAAAGCGATACCCTCTTCTGGAAGTTTAGGCATGCTCAAACTTTCTTCTGCCATCAGCATACGACACAGTTCATACACAGTTGGGTCACAGACTAGTGTCTTGTAGGAACATTCTTCAGCACATGCATCTAATTTTTGCGACTCTACTGCGCACAGCTCATTTCTCACTCCGTACAGATGTGGAAGACAAAACATTACCATTGGTTTTCCTGAAGGAGCGACTGAGTTTCTACAAGGTCGGATATTGTGACTGTTCCATAGATGAACCAGATGATTTACTTCGTCCTGAAAAAAAAAACAAACAAATCGAATCACAAAATATATTTTTGTTCACCAATTGGAATACATAAGATAACAAATACCAATAAATACCTATTATGGACATTTGTATTTGTCGCTATTTTGTTGTATTTGTTGAACGCTGAAACAATTTGATAAAAACGAACATCTTAAAGAAAAAACAATATATTCATGAATGCATAATTTCACGAGTTGTAAAATACATTACACCTCCGACAATGTTTTATTTTGTCTAAAATCAGTGACTTTTAAATACGGCCTAGTGATTGGACAACGAAAACTATGGTCAGTTAACCGAGTACTAGTATTCTGAAATAGTTTGTGAGTTGATCTGAAATTATTATCTCATCAATATGTATGTAAATTTGGGATACTACCGGAACTAATTCTTCTTTCTTGCCATCCACTATGCGTTGTTGGAATAATTTGGATAACTCAATCAGGTCGTCTTCCTCATTAAGTGATTTTAAAAAGTCTCTAAAACCTATCGATCTATTTTCTCCCCCTTCTCATTTAGGAATAGGTGACCGGAAATTAAATATCATACAAACGAAACTCAGACACCAGTGTAGTTCTTTAAATTATGATTTATTCAGGATAAACATTGTGGATACCCCCAGCTGTTCGTGTGGACATATGTGTGAAAATACATTTTTCTTTGTGTGTTGTCACTATAATTTACAAAGGAATATTCTTTTTCAACATTTACATAATTTAAATTTACCCATTTCGTGCGATTTAGATTTGTTATTGTATGGTAATTATGATCTCTCTTTTGAAATGAACTCTGTAATCGTTTTGCGTGTCCACAACTTTATCAAATCTGGTAATAGGTTCAATTGACGTTATCCGCTAACCCCCCCCTCTCTCTCTCTCTCTCTCTCTCTCTCTCTCTCTTACCCCCTCTCTCCCTCTCCCCTCCGAAAATAAGTAGTCAATGATTTTGTTCTTCTATGGCTATTGCATTTCCCTAGTTTATTTTGTAATATATTGCGGAAAGGGTGTTTTATAAGTTGTAATAACTTGTACCCAATCCTGCTGTAATTTGTTTTGCAATAAAATATGTTTAATTCATTCAATCTCCTGCAGCATTATCATCATCGAAAAACATACCGAGAGCCTATTACAACTATAACACTAACGACTTAAAACCTGAAAAGATAAAATTCCATTAATACTATATATTAGACCGCTCACCTGAATCATGTCGATGAAACAGAATTGTACAAGGTTCTTATCGAGGAAGTTCCCATCGAAGAAATCCTCGTCTTTTAAAGTTTGAAAAGTATTCATCCATTGCTGAGATTTATGTTTTCTGAGAAAACACCACCAACTCTCAATTCTCTGGTTATGGTTACTTGACCCACACAAATACGGCGAGTCAGCAAATGCATCCACGTGGTCCTCTCTTAAGTAGACCTGTATTAATTTCACCGTTCCGTTTTCTGTACCAGCGTCTGCTCTAACTCTTGTAGGACAACCATTTAGACTCTTGACAGCATTGGCAAAGTAACCACCGATCAGTTTTGGGTCACTGCTTGTTTTATAAACCTCTGACCAAATTACATACCTAGAAAACCCATCTATGGCACCGTTGATGCATATTCCATATGGTTTGAGTTTATCATAAGAGTCGATGTGCCACATGAAATTGGGTCCAGGATTGTGATAGCGACGACGCTGGAGGCGGTGACGTTGACGAAGTCTTATGCCGTCTGCGTCGATAACATGAAGTAACTGCCTTATTGTATCTTGCGTTACCGTGTATCCGTTCTGTACGCAGTTCAGGTAATGAAATCTATATCCATGTTGATTGCCTAACACTTCTATTTGGTGGATTAGGTACAGTGCCACATCAAGTACATCCGATTTTTGTTTGCGTCGAAAAAGGCCCAGCGATTTCAAGTGCCGCCGTAATGTTCTTTCACTAATAATAACAGAATTGATATGTGCAAGACACCTAACAATGTCTCTCTGACTGAGACCGAGCTTGAAATAGACTGCAATAGCTTCTTGCAACTGTTCCATTAACATATCTGAAATAAGCACTGGCAACACGACCAGCTGCAATTATAGAAGCCATCTCAAAATTTTGACTTACTATCTCAAAATTTCGAGTTATTATCTCAAAATTTCAAAATTTCGAGTTATTATCTCGAAAAATCTCAAAATTTTATCTCGAAATTTCGAGTTACTATGTCGAAATTTCGAGTTAGTAAGTCGAAATTTCGGATTACTAACTCGAAATTTCGGGTTACTATCTCAAAATTTAGTTATCTCGAAATTTCGACTTACTATCTCAAAATTTCGACTTACTATCTCGAAATTTCGACTTTATCTCAAAATTTCTCTATCTCGAAAAATTTCGAAATTTCGACTTACTATCTCGAAATTTCGACTTACTATCTCAAAATTTCGGGTTACTATCTCGAAATTTCGACTTACTATCTCGAAATTTCGAGTTACTATCTCAAAATTTCGACTTACTATCTCGAAATTTCGAGTTAAAAATAAAATCAGCGTGGCCGGAATACGCTTCCGTGAAACCTCTTTTACAATGTATTTTACTTTTGGCACCAAGCGAGAACAAATCTAGTTCATGTATACAGGTTAGAATGGTATTTTCTTTTTCATTCACCATGGAAATGTTTGCTGGGTGTTTTATTTGACATGTCATACTTGTCTGTTTTTTAAGTAATTAATGGTCAAATTAAATTCTTTGTGTATATAACCAACTATGCTGTACCTTACTATATCATCTGGTTCAATGACAACCCTTCCTGTAGCTAATCCATCTCCATCTCTATCCTGCCCTTCGTCAACATCAGGCATTTGTTGATCTCCTGCTCTGTCATCTCTGGTTCCAATACCTATCTCTTCTGCTTCATCTGTTCTTTCATTCACATCCATTTGTTGACCTGCTCGTCCAACTCTCCTCTATTTCTCCTTGTCTCTCTACCATCTGCTCGGCCACCTCTTGTCCTTACACCTCTGCCTCTATTTCCTCTAGTCCTTTGGCCTCTTTCTCCATTCTGTCCATCTCCCATTTCCAGGTATTGAACTACCCATGGATTGACAAATTCTTCATTATCACATGGCAAGCCACTTCCATCCAGACAACTAGAGCAGGTACATGTCAGATTTCTGGTACTGACTTTTCCTGGTGACAACCCCTGAACTGCATGAAGCTGCCGAGTACCCTTCAGTGATGTCGTTATCTGTCCGTTCGGACGAGTTCTATTGATGTTTTCAATCAGGAAGTATTGTCTTCTGCTGTGGTTGCACGTGTTCCCTATTTTCAACCCCCTTGTTAGTTTGTTGTTTAGATAGGTAAACATGGACTTCGCATCTGTTATTATTGCCTGGTTTCTGATGACAGATCTTCGGGCAGCTGTTTTGGTAACAGCACCTGCACCATTGGATGGCCCTTTTCCATGGCATGACCCCAAAAAAATCCTCTCTCTCAACAGCAAAGTCCTCCATACCAAAACTTATGTCTGCCGTTGGACCGCGTGATTTATATTGACTTGCACATCCATTTGTAAATTCATATACTTTTGTGAACTGGACATTTCTATCTTCTTTTAGGAATCTGATTGATGTTGTCATGAGTTCCTGTACTGCATGATGGCCGTGTTGGTTATCGTCTGACAAGAAAACCAAGGCATCCATTACTGGTTTTGTAGGCCCTTCACAGGTGGGACATTCATAAAATGCCACAGTAGGATGTGCTGTTACTAAATTTTTCATCCAGTGAGCTGAGCTCACTTCTTCCTGATAAAATGTCAAATAGTTCTCTGAGAAGTCCAAATGCATCACCACCGAGTTGTTTGGCGGACTCTTTGATAATGTATAAAAAACACTTTTCTGCCAGATGGCAACAAACATGTGGTAAGGAAGATCATTAACATCTTTTTCAAGATTCTCAATCAAGTCTAGAATAGTGCCTGACCTTGGTTCGAGGACTTTCCTTGTTGAGGGAGATTTTCCTGGTCTTTCAAACTTCTTATTTGTCCACTCATTCCAGTGCAAAACTTCATCTCCAGCACATTTCACACCTTTGAAGTGATACCCCACATTCCCTGATTATACACTTCTTTGCATGGAAAGACTTGTCTCCATTTGGACACATTATCAGATTCATCAGACTATTTTTATCCTGTATCTTGCATTGAGGTGTTCCTTTTTCATTGCAGAGTTTGTATATTGCTTTTATTTTCATCATGGGGTTGGTACAATATTCACATTTACTTTGATAGAGTTTCTTCTTATGGCTTGTCTCCACAATCTTTGGGCGTAACTGATGAAATTTTGACTTGGAAATTTTTTTTTCTGGGTTTTTCTGTTTGAATTCATCATAGAGACTTGAAACAGGTTCATTCAGAACTTTTTTGGGTTGGTGAGTTTTGGAACCGACATATTTCATATCTGGAACAAAAGATGCTTTTGAGAGATAATGGTCTTCAACACCTTTCTGTAAAGAATCTTCCAATGCATCACTCCTTTTTCTTTTTGTTAAATCATTCTCATGGACAGAAGTGTACTTTCTTACGAAGTTGTAGCTTAGTCCTGTTGCTTTGGAAATTGTTCTGTAATTTCTAGCCCGTTTCAAACTTTTTAAAGACATAGCTAGACTACGCTTTATGATGTTTGAGCTGTGTTGCTTAGATTCCAAATTTGTGACAGTATTTTGTATGGAGGCTAAAATATCCCTTTTTTATTTGATTTCCTTGGCAGGGCTACCTGAAATTCCAGTCCTATGGAGTGAAGCCTTTTTCCTTGGTGATGCATTTTTCATTATATGGCCAACAACTTGGGCGAACTTTTCTGGGCTTTTGGGTAATAACTTTTGTGTGCGAAAAACTCTGTCTTCTTGGAGAGTTGACTGTTAGTTCATTCTGTATTGGCGTCTTGTGAACTAGTGTCCAAATGTTCTAATTGATCAGTCTTTTGTTTCTGTTTCCTTCTCCTATCATACTCACGGATTCTTCTCTTTTTCTGCGACGACATAATTGCACGCTGTATTCTTTTTCTTTCTTTCCAGTATTACTTCTTTCTCCCATGCTCTGCCCTTGTAGTCCTCTTTTTGGGAGTTTCAAGTTGTTCCTGATCTGTTGGTTCATTTCTCTTCCTCTCCATATCGAGCTTGCCTTTTACGATTAAGTTCTTTTGTCTTTCTCTTTCTTCATTTGATTGACATCTTTTAGCACTTTGCCTCTGAACTTTTCTCCTTTCTCATGTAATTCTCGTCATTTTTCTTTCTCTATATTTTCTAGATCTTTTTGCAGCCGCAGCTTTCTTTGCTAATTTACTACTTGGATCATAGGATGCCAGCAGCTATAAATAAATAAAAGTAAAAAACATTTAATGAAAGAGTTAATTTTTCATTAGTTAATTTTCCTTTGAATTTGTGAATGAATGATGTTAAATGATTTATTTTATGCAAAATGCATATATGTACGGTATGTCTATATATACATGTAGAGTGATTAAATCATTTAAAGACCTTCAACATTAAAGGAAATCAAGATAAAATCCTATGTAAAATTATCAAAAATGTATATTAGTAATTTTTATATTATAAATGGTTGCAAAGTTGTCCATCATCTTTAGACAAAAATGAAATTATATTTACCGTAATGAAATGTTTTGTTGCATTCAAATTATATATAAAATTCATAAAAGACGTTAAAATTTGTTTTTCAAAAGCTGTATGTTGAATTACATCTGAAATCATTCCAATTATAATTATTTCTTCTGCATTTTCACACACTGAAAACTTTGCTTTTTAGTTTAAAGTCCCTCTTTGTTTTTGAAACCTAAAATCAAAATTCTGTTAAAGTAACCTTCATCATATCTAATGAGATATTCATCCTTTAGTTTCTTTAAATTTCGTACAGCTACGTAAAGAATTCGTATTTGAAATATATTAAAAGTCTCTAAAAATTGACCTGGTTAATTTTCATATAAAAAATACCAGCGTAAATTTTTGTTGCATTCAGTTAATATTTCAAAATAACAATAAGTCAAAACAATTCATGTTTTATTAAGTTTACAAATTATATATTTCGGAATAAGAAATAGGTAATTAGATTGAAATAGAGCAAAAAATGTGCATAATATCTAGAAGATGGGGCACATATATGGAAATTTACAGTTGTAATTGCAATTATGAAAAACGGCAGAAATTATATTCACATTTTCTAATGAAAAGGGTTTATTTTCTATCACTTAAAGGTGACAGAAAGCCAAAATCAATCAAATAACTGCCGATGCTGCCAGAGTGTTATAAAAGTATCATAAAAAACCAAAACGTGCTATTTTAAACAAATTTAGCGAGTTTGGTAAGTAAATTGAGTTTTTAAAAAATGCTGTTCTTCGGTCGATCTTGCGAAACACAAAGGCCTTGACTGAATTATCGCCCTTATCCGTGACGTCATATGTGACAAACGCTCTCGTTGCAAAAAAAAATCCGCGCTATCTGTCAAGCAGGAAAATTGTAAACAAATGCCAGATGTCAACATGGTACAATGTGCAGCCCTCAATTGTAACAACAGTAGCAATCGTGGACAGAAAGTAAGTTTATTCGCTTTTCCCCGAGATAAAAAGCTTCGGAATGCGTAAAAAATTAAGCTCAAGAGAGACAATTTTTCTCCAAGCGACCACACCAGATTGTGTGAGAGCCATTTTGCGGATGACTGCTTCACCCACAATCGACGTCTTTTGGAATCACTTGGTTTCACACCGGGTCGAAAATCGTTAAAACCAGGGTCAATTCCCACAATTTTTGATTATTCGCCGAAATCTAGGCCTACCACTCCCATCCAGACCGAAGACAGCGGTACCAGTCCTGCCAATGCCCGGAATGACCAACACTATCCAGTTGGCACAACTCCGAGCAGAAGTCGGTCTAGGCCTAGCACAGCAGTCCAGAAAAGACGACGTCTCGAGGTAAATAAATGCATCAGTTGTATTAACAATGGTAGTATTACCTAATATTTTAAAATGATAAGGTACTGTACTTGCAAGCAACATACAATGTAATTATAATATAAGCTAATTTACGCCTAACCACAGTGAACTGTACAAGCTCCCCCCCCCCCCCCCCACTCTTCCCGCCTTTCTGATATTACTGGCACATACAATGTATTCCACTTGTTTGTTTAGTTGTTTATCCTTTTTCTTTTTTTGTTTGTAGATTTTGGCAGACGTAACAAATGAACAGCAGATTAGTACAAATTACACGTCTGAACAAATCAAGTACCATCCAAATCAGGTGCACATGGAGACACAGACTTCTGATCACAGAAGTACTGTAGATAAATGTGTAGGACCGGATGATCCACTAGAGACATACAATGTTGGCTGTCAGACGTCATACAACCTAACAGTATGTACATGTAATATATACTATTATGGTATTCTCCGAATGCTTTTTGGGTACACATATACCAGCCCCTACCCCCTATCCGGTATATATAATTTCACCCAGCATATTTATGAAGGCCATGCACTTACATATACCGGACATGTATTTCTAGATCTCCTCTTGAAAATGGATTGTGATGCAATAAGATTTATGATAAAATACAGAAAAGTACATCTATATTATAATTCTTGGTCATTATATGTTTTCAAATTATATGACCATCTCATAGTGTAAGTAGGTTCAATATGTATTGACCGTCAAAGACTACTGAAATAGAAGTGTTAATAACATCATTAACATATAAAATTAGTTTCATATGAATTACATGGCTATTCAAATAATAGATGTGAATCAACAGATTGGAATGTTCAGGCGATATAGATTATTTTAGAGTTCACAGCAATTGATTAATATTTCTTTTTTTCTCCAGAAACGTCGTCATGTTAGTCTACAGACAAAAATATCAGAAATGAAGACTTCAGTTACATCTTGCCATTGTCATATGAAGAATTTGTAATACTTTTCAAATAACATGCTTCTTTTCTAATTATACATATTACTCATTAAATATTTTTTTACTTCCGCCCTTTCGTTTCAGGAAGCAAAGTATTCCGGGAAATGGAAAAGATTTTATGTGGGAAACTCCTGTTGAAAGATGTTGGAAAGTTGTCCCCAGCACATCAGACATCATGCTTGGAATCCTTCCACAATGTGGTGAACTTTTTTGCACCAAAGGCCAGCCATTTCTTTTACAATCAGATGAAAGCAAGGTGAGATATACTCATAAAAATCTGATGCAGTGCTGATAAAAATGAAACAGAAATACATCACTATGGTCCTGATATGATACTGTATTTATCCTGCAATAAGCCTAGGGGCCAGTGTCTAATATTTGATCAACAGATTGGGGGGGGGGGCTTATTGCAGGGATATAGTTTGTATAGGACAGTGAATTTGAAATCTAAGAAAAAGACATGGATGGGCTTATTACTAGGCGTGGGCTTATTACCTGATAAATACAGTACCATAATGAATACATTCACAAGATATGGTACCTTATTGAATACTGTTCGTTTACAATTCTGCACAGACTGTACTACCATTTTTCAGACTTTGCCTGGCAGCTCTTCATTTCAACTCAAATAGTTGTAGACCACAAGCAACTCTGGAGGATGGGACTGCCAGATACAGAATTGCTTTCCCAAAAGGAAGAAAAGGGGATGCAGTCCCAAAGGAGATTAAAGTCAAACAGAACTTCAGTATGTTTATTTTATTTACCTGCATTGATATTTTAACAAAAAAATTAATGAGAGATTTTAAATATAAAAGTATATTAATATCATCCATTTTATTAACGTAAATCATTTTTCACCGTTTTATTTTAGATAAATCTAAACAATGTTTAGAGAAACTTACTGGTATTTTATAACATACCAACATAACTACCTGGTATAACAAATTAGATGGCAATAACAAGACACTTCATTATTACTGTGACCATTCAAGTTTTTATTGTTCTTGTTCTGCCTTAAACTGTTAATGTCAACTTGTCAACAGATTACATCAAAGAGTTGATGGAGGAGGTTGTAGTCAGAAGGCTACAATTCACAACCATCCAACAGGCTGAAGCAGCTCTTTTTGAGGAAATGGATGCTCCCCCTCCTTCCATTGCAAGTCAACTCCGCAGTGCCATGGGGAATTTTGACAGAGATGTTATCATCCATAACAATTGTCAGAGATTTACGAGCTATGTCAGAAACGAGGGTACTTGAAACCAGTATATTGTTGTGATGGAAATTGTTTCCGTATGGCAGTCACAGCACATGATGGTATGACCTGTCGATTTTTTTTCCCTAGAACTTTCCATGTCCACCTAATGAAGCGACGATATGCTACAAGCCGATACTTCCTGAAGTGACAAAAATTGTTATCAAATTTCTTAAGTTTGAAGACACTGGTACATGTAGGCATATATACAAGTATTTGCAGTGTAATTTAAGTGCTACAAAATGGACTGTGGTCAAAATTTATTGCTAATCCATTACTTATTAATGAAATATAGGAATTAATTATTTAGTTAGGTATGCAATGTAGGGGTTTGATTAGTAATAAAGGGTACCAATGTTGTATATAATCTGTGAGACAAAGATGTTCATTTAAATTGTCATTTAGATTATATACCTGTGAATGTCTTCTTGTCTTCCTGGGCCGTGTGTTTCAGCATATTCATAATAGGATGTTTCCAGGACATGTATGTTTAGACAATTCGCAATAAACCCTTCATGTTGGGTGATACAGCCTATGTCGGTCAACTTTTCTTCTAATATGCTCATGTCCTGACAGCATTTTCTTTCGTCCTCAGTGGACATATGGGAACACATGTTACAGGAACACCTGAAACGAAATGTATAGATTTATAGTGTAATATATTGTAAGATATCTTGAACATGTTATTAAAGAACAAATTGTACATAGAGTAAAAAGTTATTATCGCCTCCATTGACTTTTTATTTATCATAATGCATTTGAGGTACTATAATGTTCTGATTAATAAATATAATCGTAAAATAATGAGCATGTGTCATGTTGTTTCTGCTGGAAAGTACATCGTTCACGTACTAAAATACTTGCAGGAAAGAGGTAAAATGTACAAACAGAAGAGTCAAAGTGAATGAAAATGTACACAACAGGAGAACGTAAACTGTTTGAAAAATTATATCAATACAAACTAATGAAGAAAAACAAATGATTTCATAAACATATTGATTTCATGACAATGTTAATGATCAGTAGACCTGTTGGTATATGAACAATAAACGGAAGAATGCCTTGCTTACCGGCGGATAAAGCGGTAAACAAATACGTATTTTTTTCCGCTTTTGTTTTGACGATAGAAAATTTTTTTAAAAATTGAATACAGTTTATAGATGACATACAATTATCGAAATCTGAACAACAATATAGTCGTGTAGTTGCAATGAAAACTAACCATTCTCCGACAGGTTGATCGGAAGCCATGCTATCTTCGTCATCCTCGTCACCTCTTATATGCAGTTCCTCGGAACAATCTGACGAATCTGAGTCGATATGATCGTCATTGTTCGATGTCTCAGGTTCATACATATATGGATGGATACATAGCGTGAATGAAACCTCTGGGATATCGTCACTGTCGCTACAATCGGAGTTATATACGTGCGCCATAGTCAAGGTTCGTTGGATCGGCGATTGTCACTTATGACGTCACAGCGATTTCGAATTCACGGACGATAACTCGGGCAAGATTCTTTGATGCGATTTCAACCGGACATTTATTATTTCAACATTTCGAGAGAAACGACACACATATAACCTTTGAAAGTTATAAATATATTAAATTTAATAACCAGGGAACGTCATGAATAAGGAAATTTACAAAAACAAAAGTGCATTTCGTTCACCTTTAACATAAACCGGAAGTAAATGAGTCAACAGAACAATATGCACCAAAATTAGCTGAAGTTAACTAACATCGGTGTCTACGAAGAGGTAACAGGTATAATTTTTGTATTGCATCTTGTTAAAATTTTCAGCTACAAACACATAGGCCTAGAGGGACTTTAATATCATACTGTTTGAAAGTATGTAACGTCCAGTTAATTTTTTCAGAGAATTACTTATCTTTAAATCATAACAATCTTTCAAAATATGGTACATCCATTACATGAAAACTAGAATAATCATGAGTTCATCTTTTTGCAAATGGAGCATGAACTTGTTTTATATTTCAGAAGATTCAATTTTATAAGTGTACAGATAACGTTTGTCATTATACAGGTTCCGTCCTACGTTACGTCCGTGATAATAATTTCTGTCCAACAATAACGATATTCACAAAAAATGCTTCGTTTCTGACAAACAATATTCAAAAATACCCCTCCGAGTACCGCAGATATGTAATCAGTAAAAACAAACAATATTAACTATGTACTCCCAAGTTATTTTATAAATTATCATGATGTTTATCCACTTTAGGTTTCTCTGTTACACACGTCACAAAGTTTTCAGTCCATTCGTGACGTTCCAAATCAAAATTTCCGTCCAAATCGACAATGTATTGCAAGAGTAGTGCTTGAGGGTGAAATAAAAACACCGCAAGTTACTACAGAAATAGGGTTCACCTTTTTACCCTTTCGTGACCAAACCGGCCAAACCCGGCCACGGCCGTATGTGCCCAAACCGGCCTTGTTATACCTGGTGTTTAGCTTGGAGACTACGTACGTCTAATACTACATCCTGTTGAAATCTCACGAGATCTCGCTAGAACATTACTTCCTGTTTATATAGACAGCATGGTTGCTAGTTCTAACCATGCATAATCGAAGAAATTTTTGATTGTAAACAAAATGTTGACCGAGAAACGAAAGTGATCAGAAAATGGCGGACCTTCCGGAATCGAGTGATGAGTCTGTTGCAGACTTTGACGTATTTGATGAGGAAGATGTCAGGGAAGCACACAGAAACTTGGAAAGGATACAGAATGACCTTCAGGACGCAAATGATGAATCCGACATAGATTTCTCAGATAACGAGAGCGAAGAATCGGAAGATGATGACGATCCGTTCTTACAAAATTTGAATTTTGAATGGGACGACGTTGACCTGTTTGCAAATGTTTTACCAGAATTTACGAAAAATACAGGAGTAAATCATCACTTACAAATGGATGCAAAGCCTATTGATTACTTAAAGTTTATACCAGCTCCATATTTTGACGTTATTGCCGAGGAAACAAACAGGTATGCTGATCAAAAAGGACCTGATCCAAGATGGCAGCCGACCACACCTGACGAGGTACGTGCTTTCATTAGTATCAACATCATTATGGGAATACGTCAGTTGCCTCGACTCTGGAACTATTGGTCTACAGATGAACGTTTCTCTGACCCATATATATCGTCAATAATGACCAAATCTCGTTACATGAAGCTAAATCAATACATTCATCTCAGAGACACATCTGATGTACCTGGTAGGGACAGTCCGGATTATGACCCTCTGTGCAAAGTCAGAACATTAATAAACTGCATTTCACCTACCTTGAAAGAGAATTATAATCCAGGGAAATGTTTGTCAGTGGATGAAGGCATGATTGGGTATAAAGGAAGGATACATTTTCGGCAATACATGCCTGCCAAGCCTACAAAATGGGGCATAAAAGTTTGGCAGATATGCGAATCAGACACTGGTTATTGTTGTGGATTTGACATTTATACAGGGAAAAAAAAACGGTGGACGTCAATACGGACTAGGCTATGATGTCGTTTGGTCATTATCAAGGCACTATCACAACCAGAATAGGTTTCTTTTCTTTGATAGATTCATTTCATCAGTAACCCTAGCGGAACATTTGGGATTGGTAAACACATATGTCTGCGGAACAATAATGGCTAATCGGAAAGGCCTACCTGAAGCTGTAAAAAAGGCAAAACTCAAGAAACAGTTTGACATTATCCAAGTACAGAAAGGAAATCTCATTGCTACTGCCTTCAAAGACAAGAGACAAATCACCTTCCTGTCAACAGCATCTCAACCTGGTGTATGCGAGAATACAAGGAAGCCCTTTGTAAATCTCGACTACAATGCTCACATGGGAGGCAACGACAAATTTGATCAGTTGTCCTCTTACTATCCCATTGGGAGACCTGGAAAGAAGTGGAGGGGGAACATATTATGGTATGTTATCAATCTAGCTGTTGTCAATGCTTGGATTCTTTTCCAAAGAACTGACGGCAAAGTTCCCCCTCCGCCAAAAGGCTATGACCATCTTCGCTTCAGAATGGATGTTGCGGACCAACTGAAAGCTGGTTTTACTAGCAGAAAACACAGAGTGGGTAGGAAAAGTAAGTAATGTAACAGATCAGTGTTAGTTACAGCTGCATCCATCAAGCATCATCACCTGGAGAAAATTGAGGGAAGGAAGAAAATGTGTAGGGAATGTTCCATGCAAAAAAGAAAAACTCCGAAGGGCTACCCCATTGAGACATCCTACAAATGTAAATTCTGTGACATTCCACTGTGTCGAGTCGGATGTTATGCAGCATTCCATGACCGAAACCTCTCCGACTAACTTTTTTCTGAAATGCGTGCTCAAAAATGTATCTATCTGTTGAAAAAAAGTGTTTTTGGCCATTTTCGGAAAATTTACCTGTGTCCACCTGTGCTCGTTAGCACAGGTGAGTTAATATTATGCAAAAAACTAAGTAAAGACTGTAATGTGAGAAAATGCTACCTGTGGTGAAGATGTGACATCAAATAGAGCTACATGTGCATAAAGAAGGTAAATTATGCCTAATGAAATTTCATTTACAAGCTGTTTCATACCATATTTTACCCGTGTGATTTACCTGTTGTTACCTTGTTTGAAACATACATGATCTTGAAATTTTTACTCTAGTTGTTCATTGATTGATAATAAGTGTCAAGACTATGTCCTATCAAGTAAAAACAAACACAGGGGCTTTATTCTTCAATATTTTAATTATTTTCACCTTAATTACTATTTTTACCTGTGCAAATTACCTGAAAATGAAAACATATGACCAAAATGAAATTATATTCTAAAGGATAAAGGTATGAACTAATACCACTCAAAATTTCATCAAAATCTACCCACAAATAAAAAAAGTTATCTTCAATAGAACAAAATATTCCAAATTAGTTTAATTAGTCTCAATTAATTAAAACACATCCATCTTCACTATATGCTAAGTAATTTGGTCACGAAAGGGTTACTTAATCAAATTCGAATACAATCCACCCTTGAAATTTATATAGAACGTTAGCGCAATTAATACTTATAATTCATTTAAAAATGTGACGCTCGTTACAGCATAACGCCCATAACATTTAGCTTCTTACCTGGACGGAATCACTGTCGCCCTTCATTGCTGCCATCTCTTAAGTGAAAGTAGTGCACACAGACCTATGATGTCATCGATATGAGTGTATTAAACTTCACAAATTACTGGCGTTCCGAAAGACGCCTCGATAGTGAACTGGGACAGACTTTTTGTGTCAACATACGGCCGTTATACAAGGACGGAATAATCTCACGTCATATTGTTTGCCTAACGAGATGGTTTATATTACATACTTATCTCCATTTGTTGATAAGATTGATTCTATCGCGTGTTTAGCTACATTCTTACAAAATTACACATATGACATGGGTTTACGTATGTTTCAAACTGCTTTATAATGCCAATCCAGTATGTGGACGGAACTTTATAACGTCCGTCACACGCTCTTTAAAACTTGATTATTTACATGTATTTTAATTTCTCGACTTTATTTTGTTAAAATACCACATTAAAAGACATCTTTTTCTTATAATTATGTCTCTGGGACTGTGAAATCTTTGAAGATAAAAATATCAAAAAAATAAAAAGGTCATACAATTTTGGTAACGGAACAAGTGTTAAAATTTTGCAAATTAATTAATAGTTTTATGATGTTTTAATCTTTCTACTTTAACAAAAGTATGTCAGTTATGACATTTCAGTGTCAATATTACAGTGACAGCATTGTTTTGAGTTTGAAATGTTAACTTCTTGAGAAAAGAATGTTTTAAGTTGCCAACTGAGAGGAGGCATAAAATACCCCATTACCTGAGAGTGACCCATATATATGAAGTATTAATAGTGCCACCACGTACCATAGATGTATACACATACCATAGATATACACCTACCATGTTCATTTATCAGTATTATAATGTATTCTATTTTTCTTTCAGGGTGGCACAGAAAAGTATGATGAGGAAGTGGCAAGAGACCAGCTTGTGAGGATACCCCATCAAACCTCATCGTTTGCCCACAAGCTGGTGGTAATGATTAAAGAAAAGTTAAGTCCATGTCCACACTGTCTGGTTAAAGTGAAGGTGCCAGTGACGGCAGCAGAATTTCTCCAAATATCCAACTCTGGAACACCCCACAAAGTGACAGAGACAAAGACTGTGTATAAAATAATAAACAGAAACAGGTTAAATCAGTTACTTGGAACAGGCTGGGACTATAGAATTCTCAATGCAGAAAGAGACAACTTTTATATAAAAACACAGTGAAATTCAATCTGCATAGGAGACCACTTACAGATTTCCTCCTGTACCCCGAGCACATCGAAAGGTATACCCTGGACAGAGGCACTCAGTTCGTCTTTTCCTTTGTGAAAATGCCATCTAACAGGAACAATGGTGCAGACCTCTTGAATGCTGTAGAACTTTAGTCAACAAGAATGTGGCCATCTATTTTTTGACAGTTTGTTTGAGAATCTTTTACATTTTCTACAGTTATATGGAATTCACAGAAATACAGGAAGTATTTTAGAATTTTAACATTTTTCTATAGTTATATGGAATTCACAGAAATGCAGGAAGTATTTTAGAATTTTAACATTTTCTATAGTTAAATGGAATTCATAGAAATACAGGAAGTGTTTTAGAAACTTAAAACATTTTCTAAAAGGAAATTGGATTTTTAATCGCAATTATGTTTGCTGTAAGATTCTAAACTGTTTTGAAAATAGATATGATTGTACTATCTAAATCAACCCTTTTTTTCCTTAGTACAGAATCATTGGAAAGAACCGTTAACGTTAGATGTAGTCAAAAACATCAAAACTGAGTTAGAAAATGAGCTAACACTATCGTTTAAAGCAAACGAGAAAGATATAAACATTTTAAGGGCAGAGCTTTATAGACTTAAACCAAGTGGCCTTCAAGCCAAAGTGAAAGGTGGGAACCAGTTTCATCTATTTAAAGATTCAATTAGTAAGTCAATTTTTTCTTGGCATGTGCCGTTAGGCCCCCATGAAACTGAAGTGAAAATTGAAGAAATTCAAGGCAACCTAAAGAAGTGCGATGTTGAAAAGAATAGCATTGAAGGGAAGCTTTGTGACTTTATCAATGATAAAAAAAAAAAACCAAAAACAAAAACGGCACGTAGATCATATCAGACAGAGACACTGTTTGGCAGTCGCTGAGCCAAACATTCACCAGGGAATATTTGAGCCGGACGCTCATCCAGTCATAACTGCAGCTTTCAACGTGGTAACCAACTCCAAGGACTCTTCACCATCCGTGGGGGAAAGGGAAGGCTCCAGTCCAAAACAGACAAAGCAATCGTCTGTTGTGCCAGTTGTCAGACCGCAACGTGTGAAGACAACACCTGCGTACTTCAAGGACTATGTGACTCAAAAGTGAACACATTCAAAATTTGTGCAAATAATAATTTGTACCAATTGCAGTTAACTGTTTTGAAAGTTTTCAATGAACTGTTAATTTCCTAGTTAAGTCAAATGTGCCGGTAGTACATTTTTGAAAAGACTGTTTGAAGTTTATAGTTAATAATAACAAACAACGTTGTTTCATTTTGAAGTTAAAAGTCATTTAATTCAGTAAATGCAGTTTTATCATATAGTTCAGTGACATTTACAGACAATGGACAGTAATTCATACATTTAGTTTACAACAAGAATTAGTATAATTCGAATGTGATTTGAAATGCTTAAAATTCTATTTTCAGACTCTATTCTGAACGGTGTTCATGTGTTCATCAGCCATGTTTACTGTTTGTGATTCTGTGATCAGATCACCCAAAAACACAACAAAATATTTTTGTCATTTTGGAAAAACATGACTTGTTTTCTGCAGTAATTTAGTCGTGTCTCTTGTTTTAGAAGTCTGGTTTGTAATTTTACAAG